>NW_027189439.1:17500-196832 GCF_040958095.1 Procambarus clarkii | reverse complement strand
TTTTATGGAGGTGACTTGGTCATTAAGTTTGGCTACAAATTCGTCTGTGTTTACATCTGAAGGCCAAATACACAAGATATCATCAACATATCTAAACCAAGGAATGATTCCAGGAGTTATTTTTGAAACAAATTTCTTTTCAAAGAATTCCATGTACAGGTTTGAGAGCAATGGCGATAGAGGATTCCCCATTGCCATTCCAAAAGTCTGTAAATAATACTCATTATTAAAGGTAAATTTACATTCTTTAATGCACAACTTAACAAGACTGACAATAATATCGGCAGAAAGAGGTAAGTCATGGCTCATTAGTTCACGAGCAAGATAATCGAGAATATCATCGACCGGTACCTTTGTGAACAAGGAACAAACGTCAAAACTGATTAACATTACATCAGGAGTGACAGGAACACTATTCAATTTGTTAACTAAATCAAGAGAATTTGTCAAATGAGAAGAGGAGATAGTTCCTAACAAAGGGGACAAGATATGTCCCCTTTTACTATGGAGACTGAAATTGATAAATGTTTGCCATTCTTAGATGTGCTTATTCATAGGGAAAACTCTTCATTAAAGTTTAGTGTTTACAGAAAACCTACGAACAATTTATCTTATGTTCATTATTTTTCAGGGCATAAATACAATGTAAAAAAGTCAATTTTTTCTTCTATGTATCTAAGAGCTCTTCGAGTTGTGAGTCCAGAATTCTTAGATGAAGAATTTAAGAATATTGATTCGATTGGTCTTAAGCTTTGTTACCCACTGAATTTTTTGGAAGTTTGTCGTAACAAAGCTCGTCGTACATATTATAATAATGTATGCAGTGAAAGGATTCGCCCAAAGAATGTGTTATGTTTACCATATTTCTCTGGGTTTGAGAATATTGTCAAGGCCTTGAAACTTTTTAATATAGATGTAATGTTTAGCTACGAAAACACTGTTGGTAAGCTATTAGTAAGGAACAGCCCTCGTAGTGATAATTGCGTCATTTATAAAATACCTTGTAAGGAATGTAATAAGTTCTATGTCGGGCAAACATCTAAAGATTTAAAATGTAGAATATCGCAACATAAATACTCTGTAAGACATGGCCAATTGTCTAATGCTTTGTTTGTGCATTTGTCAGAAAAAGATCACCAAATTGATTGGGAGAGTGCTTCTTCAATAACAAATTGTAAAAGCACCTATAACAGAAACATAATTGAATCTGCTTTGATACAGATCACCAAAGAAAGTAATTTGAATATTAGCAGTGGTCTATATAACTTAGATCCATTTCTAATAGATCAGCTAAAGGACGATTTAAGTAGAATCATTGAAAAACATTTGTCTCACTAATTTATTGTATATATTTACTTCTTTATGTTATAATTACCTATATATTATGCTTGTATGTCTGCTGTATCAGATGGGCCATTGGGCTACATCGGATGTGTCAATTGGGTGCATCTGATGGGCCAATGGGCCGTCTGCGTTGTCCAAGTATTGTACCTCACCTTACTTCACCACTCCTTCCTGCCTATTTATACCCATCACTCGATCTGTAAAATGACCTTCTGAAGATGTATTTAATATACGAAAGTACTTAAGGAAATTTCCTGTTTCATTTTTCCTCCGTGGTCTGACATTGTCACATTCTTAATCACGTGTTTATTTTCGTGATATACATATATATATATATATATATATAATATATATATGATATATATATATATATATATATATATATATATATATATATATATATAATATATATATATATATATATATATATATATATATATATATATATATATATATATATATATATATATATATATATCAAATATATATATGTATAATATATAGTATATTTTGGTAGCAGTCTTTCCTGTAGACATATATTAAAATATGACCGAAAAAGTAAGATTAATAATTCTAACACGAATTTTCTCAATATTTCTTATGTTTCTTTTCACTGTCGATGGTAATTGAAAAATCAATTCTCCAAAATTCATTTTTATTTCTAGTATGACGGGACACTTGAACGCGTTTCATAATAACTTATTATATTTCCAAAGACTTTAGTTTACACACACACACACAACTATAACCTGCAAACACTAAACAGAGTTTAAACAGCTTCCATTTTATACCTGCATTTGGGTGAGGTGATATGTTACAACAGTTTTGGATGAGGTGAAAACAAACTTTCACTACAAGACAGAACACGAAACAATGGTTATAATATTGGGTAAGTTAAAGGGAAGAATGGAAGTATCTGCAAGGGCCTATTGGCTCATATTTCTTGATGCTTCTATATTGGTGCGGAGTCTTGAAGTGGGTAGAATATAGTTGTGGGGACGTTACCAAAATTTTTTCATTACCAAAAATGGCCCACTAGATACTCAGATTTGTCGCCGAAGCTTCAGCGTTCAAGCAAGCTCGGCATCTCACCCATTTAAAGTTTAAGAATAGGTTGAGGATGTTTCGTCCCCAACTATATTCTACCCACTTCAAGACTCTGCACCAATATAGAAGCATAAAAAAATATGGGCCAATTGGCCCTTGCAGTTACATACTTCCATTCTTTCCTTTAACTTACCCAATATTATACCCATTGTTTCGTGTTCTGTCTTGTGTTGAAAGTTTGTTTTCAACTCATCCAAAACTGTTGTAACATATCACCTCACCCAAATGCAGGTATAAAATGAAAGCTGTTTAAACTCAGTTTAGTGTTTGCAGGTTATAGTTGTGTGTGTGTGTGTAAACTAAAGTCTTTGAAAATAATATAATAAGTTATTACGAAACGCGTTCAAGTGTAGCGTCAGACTAGAAATAAAAAGGAATTTTGGAGAATAGATTTTTCAATTACCATCGACAGTGAAAAGAATCATAAGAAATATGGAGAAAATTTGTGTAAGAATTATTAATCTTACTTTTTCGGTCATATTTAATAATACATATATATATATATATATATATATAATATATATATATATATATATATATATATATATATATATATATATATATATATATATATATTTATTTATTTATTTATTTATTTATGCATATACAAGAATGTACATAAGGAATGTGAGGATACAAATATTGTAATTACAGTCTTGTAAAGCCACTAGCACGCGCAGCGTTTCGGGCAGGTCCTTAATCTAAGAAAAATTTTTTGGAGGTAAATACTTGCAAAATTATAGACAAAAAATGATAACAGATTACATGAAATGAAAAAAAGATGAGAGAAAATTGTAGGTACAGTATATTAAAGCACATAGGTAGCTAAGATTGATTGCAATGACAGCTTGAATGGTAGTTGACAAAAAAAAAAAAAATTGGTAGGCACAATACAGCAGAAACAATATAAGATTGGTTGCAATGACAGCTTGAATGGTAGTTGAACAAAAATTGGTAGTCACAATACAGCATATGGCTAGCACATAAAAGAAGACAGCAATGAACACAATGATAAGGTTGTTTGATATTACATAAAAATTAGGAGATTGGGTAACACTAGGTACAGAGCAAATTTAAAGCTCAGTGTAGGAAACTAAGAAGATGAAGTTAGGTACTTTTGGTTTTGCTTTTAAATAAGGCAAAAGTTTTACAGTTTTTCAATTCATATATATATATATATATATATATATATATATATATATATATATATATATATATATATAATGTCAAGTTTTTCCCTGAGTGCTCTGTGTTCCCTTCTCTGAGGCTGTACCCCCCTATATATATTAAAAAAAAAAAAAAAAAAATATATATATACATATATATATATATATATATATATATATATATATATATATATATATATATATATATATATATATATATATTTTGGTAGCAGTCTTTCTTGTAAACATATGTTGTTAAATATGATCGAAAAGGTAAGATTAATAATTCTAACACGAATTTTCTCAATATTTCTAATGTTTCTTTTCACTGTCGATGGCAATTGAAAAATCAATTCTCCAAAATTTATTTTTATTTCTAGTCTGACGCGACGCCTGAACACATTTCGTAATAACTTATTACATTTTCAAAGACTTTAGTTTACACACACAACCTGTAACCTGTAAACACTTATTATACATCCATACTTATACTCGCATTTGGGTGAGGTGATATGGTACAACAGTTTGGGTGAGGTGAACAAACTTGGGACAAGCACAAGACAAAACATGAAACAATGGGTATAACTTAGTTAAGAGAACATAAGAATGGAAGTAACTGCAGAGGGCCTATTGGCCCATACTTCCTCTTGATGCTTCTATATTAGTTCTGAGTCTTGAAGTGGGTAGAATATAGTTGTATATTAATTGGCTGTTGATTGCTGGTGTTGATGTTTTGATGTGTAGTGCCTCGCAGATGTCGAGCCTCCTGCTGTCGCTGTATGTATAAATGATTTTTGTGTTGTTTGTTAAGATTTCTCTGGTGATGTCTTATTGATGGGTTATGAGAAGAGATTATAATGTTCTCCATATAATATCCATAGAGGCTCCATCAAGGAACATATAATCTCTTCTCAAAACCAGACCATCACCAGAGAAAATCTTAACAAACAACACAGAAATCATTGATAGATACAGCGATAGCAGGAGGCTCGACATCTGCGAGGCACTACACATCAAAACGTCAACACCAGCAATCAACGGCGAATTAATACACAACTACTGTATGTTCTACCCACTTCAAGACTCCGAACCAATATAGAAGTATAGGTCAATAGGCCCTCTGTAGTTACTTCCATTCTTATGTTCTCTTATCCAAGTTATACCCATTGTTTCATGTTTTGTCTTGTGCTAGTCACAAGTTTGTTCACATCACCCAAAACTGTTGCACCATATCACCTCACCCAAATGCGAGTATAAGTATGGATGTATAATGAGCGTTTACAGGTTACAGTTGTGTGTGTAAACTAAAGTCTTTGAAAATGTAATAAGTTATTACGAAACGCGTTCAGGCGTCGCATCAGACTAGAAATAAAATGAATTTTGGAGAATTGATTTTTCCATTACCATTGACAGTGAAAAGAAACATAAGAAATATTGAGAAAATTCGTGTTAGAATTATTAATCTTACCTTTTCGGTCATATTTAACATATATACAGTATAATATATATATATATATATATATATATATATATATATATATATACACACACACACACACACACAAGGAACATTGGGTTTGTTAGGGGTACTACATTCTTGTAAAGCTACTAGTACATGCAGCGTTTCGAGAAGGTCCTTAATCTAACGGATAATTTTAAGTAGGTAAATTGTAGTAAAATTTATAAAAAGTTGACAGATACTTTGTAAAAAAAAAAATGAGAGATTCCTAGGTATATTAAGCACATCCATAGCTCTGATTGATAGCATTGACAGCTATCACCAGTCGCTACATGGTGCAGAAGAATAACTGTAAATCCTAGCATTTAACTAGGCATTTCTGGAGATCCGAACCGGGGTTTCCCAAAGCAGGACAACGAGGCTAAGCAGACAGCAGCTTTCCGAGAAGGAGCTGCAAAGAAACACGTACCAGTAGGCGTGGGGATAAAAATGACAAAGGTATCCACCAAATCAACTAGGTGTTTATAGATGAATAAATCATCAGGATGAGTAGAATCAACATGACTAAGATCAAAATACTTTGTCCATGTAGCAGAACCAAATAAAGCTTGGAACGTATTAGAACTGGAAGGAATCGTGTGAGTGTGACTGTGGAGGGAGCAGCACCGAGCACCCCCAGTAAGGGGGGTGGGGACAAAGAGACCCAGTTGTTACAATGTTGTGATGAGGTGGTCATCATTGGGAGCTTGGGGCTCAACCCAGCCACAGAGGTGGGAGGGGGAGCAGATAGGGTAGTTGGGACCTGGTGGACCAAGCACTCACAAGTCAGGTAGTAGAAGAGCTCCCAAAACCCCATCAAGCAGGGAGAGTCAGGAGCTGCCTGATCTGGGACCAATGTAGTGTGGGCTACAGAGCCCAGCTTTCCATCACAATCCGACTTGGGGGCCTGGTCTCCCACCCCTAACGTCTTAGAAGTTAAAAAGAGGGTCAGATATCAGCATGTAAATGAACGAGTAAACATTTCACCAACAAACAAGGCCCCATACCCACCATGGAGCCACAATAAGAGGATAGGACAACCAACAAGCAAAGGCCACCCCCCCCCCAGGGGTTATCTTGAGGTTATCTTGAGATGATTTCGGGGCTTTTAGTGTCCCCGCGGCCCGGTCCTCGACCAGGCCTCCACCCCGCAGCCCGTGACAGCAGACTAACACCCAGGTACCTATTTTACTGCTAGGTAACAGGGGCATAGGGTGAAAGAAACTCTGCCCATTGTTTCTCGCCGGCGCCTGGGATCGAACCCAGGATCACAGGACCACAAGTCCAGCGTGCTGTCCGCTCGGCCGACCGGCTCCCCCGGTCGGTGCACTGTAGATATATGCCCTACAATCGCAACCATAGGAATCATCAGTCCGTCAAGATATAATGGAAGCTCAGCACGATATAATTGGGCTCAGCAATGAAGGAAAAGATTGACAATAAAGGTGTCCTCTTGCTCGACAATGCCGAGTACCACAGTTTTACGGGTGAGAGGGTGTGCCTCCCAAAAAACCCGGTGTCTAAACAGAAGAAAACATCTGAAAGAATAATCAAGAATTGCAAAACGTCACAAGGAAATACCTTACCCTTCTATTGTCAACCAATGTCTGTTTTTTTCTTTAAAGAGCGCTGTTTGTCGACATAATTGTATTTGTGCTGCTTTTTCATCTATGTTTTCATTTCTTGTTTTCATTCTACTCATTATGCTCAATTAGTATTAAGCTTGTCATTTAAGTTTATCATGCCCGAAACGCTTTGCGTAATAGTGGCTTTAGGCATTGTATGTACTAGCTCTACCTATAAGTCTACCAATCCTTGTAAAAATTTATTGTATGTATGTACCTTACCTAAATAAAATTGTATTGTATTGTATTGTTGAAATAGCAATTAAACAGGAGAATTGGAAGGAAAAATTAAACTTAATAGGAAAAAGCATTCAGCACAATTAGTGAAGATGCCAACAAGAGCATTAGGATTCAAAAGGACAGAGGACACTGTCCCATGGAGCATCACACTCTAGCATCCGCCAACCAAGCCCCCTCATGATGGCAATGGGCTGGAAAGGGAGGGGGAGATGAGAAAGACGAGAGGGTGAAGAATACTGCCCAGTGTAACACCAGTGTTAATAGGTAGAGTGGGTGAATTGGAATCATTCACAGAGACATACTGAAGCCTGTCACAAAGGTAAGACTGTAGGTATTGGAGGGACTAACCTCTTACTCCGTAATGTTGTAATTTAAGAAAGTTAATGTGTTAACAGTGTAAAAAAGTCTTAATGTAGGTCAACAAATATATGAACAAGGGTACTCATTTCTTCCAAGAGCTGCATATATAAAGTTAATGATACTAATCGGTGCATGATTGGTCCTTTTTTGGGCCTCAAACCATTATGGCAAGAACTAAGTAAATTTTGTTTTGCTAAATAGGATTAAGGCTGCTTGTAGATTAACTCTTTAAAATATTTTAGACAAAATCTGCAGAGTTGATATTGGTCTATAATTGTTGACTTCAGTGAGATTGACACTTTAATGGACTAAGGTTACTCTTGCTTTTTTTTCCCCTTAGAATATCAGGAAAGGTTTGGAGTTCAAATGATTTGTTGTAGAGCAATGAAATGGCTGGAGCTAAAAATCTAGAGGTTTCTTTGAAAATTAGGGTTGGTATGTGAACATATGATATCTGTGCATGGGGTTCATTCATCCACTGCAAATTACCTGATGCTCATCACTACCCAATTAAAATCTGCTTTCAGAACAATAAAACTGTCTTCAAACAACACACAGCCTCTCTGTTTAAATCCCTGAACATGCAAAATATACACTCGCTCTACACATTCTTTTGTGCTATTTACATGTACAAAACCTTGTTCCTAAATGCTAATCCTGATCTGAAACTCTCCATTGATAGATGTAATAGAACCCACGAGCACCACAACATAAATAAGTATCTGTTTGATATAAATTGACAGTCATGCTAATATAATTGCCAGTAAGGTTTATGTAATTCACAATCATCTTAATATAACTGCCAGTTTGGATAATATAATTGACAGAGGATTATAGAAATCAGGATAATATTATTGCTAATCAAGCTAATATAACTTTGAATCAGGCTTTTTCACCCACAGGGTTATTGATCGATGGAACTGACTACCCGCCAACGCCATAACTGCCAAAATGTGCTGAATTTCAAAATATACCTGGAAAAAATCAAGCAAAATGGGGGGGGGGGAAGGAAACCTTCAACAAACTGCAAGCTTCCCGTTTTTATCGAGGACACTAGGGTTAGTGGCCCTCAGGTAAATCGGGTAAAATATTATTCCAAGACAATTACAGCATAACTGATAAAGTTAGGCTAGAGTAATATAAATTTCTGGTAAATTTAGAGTGATGTAAATTTCTAGAGTAATATCAATTTAAATTTCATATTAAATTGACTAACAGTTATAAATGCCAATCTGCCTTCAATAAACTCTTCGGTGAAATATTTATAATCAAGAGTATTATTCATAAATATGCCTAAACAAAAAATATAAAATAGACATCAGTTTGCATATGAATCTGATGAGAAAATTCCTTGATTAACCTACATTTCCCTATCAGTCAAATAGTCTCATCTTAAGTACGTCTCAGACTGACTTCTTCACCAGCACCAATGCTAAATAATACAATACAATACAATACAACAATACAATACAATTTTATTTAGGTAAGGTACATACATACAATAAATTTTTACAAGGATTGGTTGACTTATAGGTAGAGCTAGTACATACAATGCCTAAAGCCACTATTACGCAAAGCGTTTCAGGCATGATAAACTTAAATGACAAGCTTAATACTAATTGAGCATAATGAGTAGAATGAAAACAAGAAATGAAAACATAGATGAAAAAGCAGCACAAATACAATTATGTCGACAAACAGCGCTCTTTAAAGAAGCGCTGTATTACAACAGTAATGTCCATAACTTAGCTACAGAGTATATTACATTTTAAATAAATTTTCACAGAGAACAAAAACAGAAAGCACATTGTTATTTACATAAATATGAAGAAAAACATTTAAAGCTTTGATTTATCTTTTCTAAACTAAAGAGATATTTCTATACTTATAAGCAATTTTGAATTTTCCTATAGTGACAGCTTCTCTAGTTCTTGCTTGGTCATCTAACTTTCATAAAAGAATATAATAAAATATCTTGATCTTTACCTTTCATGGTGAAGTGTATTTCTCAAACAAAATAGAATTACCTTTGAAGAACATCCAACTGACATTGTGATAGCACACTGTTAGATTAAAATTAAGTTAATATACCTGTATGTGCCTCATTATCCTTCAACATTCTCTTAATTACCTTCCACACTAAGTGTTTAGCCTATTATCTGCATGTATCATTTTGTGCCTCTTCATATCACTAAGACGACTGAATCTCTTCCAACACTCTGGACACTCGTGAGGTTTGTCACCTGAATGCACTAACATGTGAGTCTTCATACTTCCAAGACGACTGAATCTCTTCCCACACTCTGGACACGCATGAGGTTTTTCACCTGAATGCACTAACATGTGAGCCTTCATATTTCCAAGACAACTGAATCTCTTCCCACACTCTGGACACGCATGAGGTTTTTCACCTGAATGCACTAACATGTGAGCCTTCATATTTCCACGCTCACTGAATCTTTTCCCACACTCTGGACACTCGTGAGGCTTGTCACCTGAATGCACTAACATGTGGCTTATTATATTTCCACGTACTCTAAATTTTTTGCCACACTCGGCACATTGAAAAGGTCTCTCATCCGCATGCACCATCCTGTGAGTCTTCATACTTCCAAGACGACTGAATCTCTTCCCACACTCTGGACACGCATGAGGTTTATCATCTGAATGCACTAACATGTGAGTCTTCATATTTCCAAGACGACTGAATCTTTTCCCACACTCTGGACACTCGTGAGGCTTGTCACCTGAATGCACTAACATGTGGCTTATTATATTTCCACGTACTCTAAATTTTTTGCCACACTCGGCACATTGAAAAGGTCTCTCATCCGCATGCACCATCCTGTGACGCTTCATATTTCCAAGCTCACTTAATCTCTTCCCACACTTTGGACACTCATGAGGTTTGTCACCTGAATGCACTAACATGTGGCTTATTATATTTCCACGTGCTCTAAATTTTTTGCCACACTCGGCACATTGAAAAGGTCTCTCATCCGCATGCACCATCCTGTGAGTCTTCATACTTCCAAGACGACTGAATCTCTTCCCACACTCTGGACACGCATGAGGTTTATCATCTGAATGCACTAACATGTGAGTCTTCATATTTCCAAGACGACTGAATCTTTTCCCACACTCTGGACACTCGTGAGGCTTATCACCTGAATGCACTAACATGTGGCTTATTATATTTCCACGTACTCTAAATTTTTTGCCACACTCGGCACATTGAAAAGGTCTCTCATCCGCATGCACCATCCTGTGACGCTTCATATTTCCACGCTCACTGAATCTCTTCCCACACTTTGGACACTCATGAGGTTTGTCACCTGAATGCACTAACATGTGCCTTATTATATTTCCACGTGCTCTAAATTTTTTGCCACACTCGGCACATTGAAAAGGTCTCTCATCCGCATGCACCATCCTGTGAGTCTTCATACGTTGAAGATGCCTGAATCTCTTCCCACACTCAGGACACTCGTGAGGTTTGTCACCTGAATGCACTAACATGTGAGTCTTCATACTTCCAAGACGACCGAATCTCTTCCCACACTCTGGACACTCGTGAGGTTTATCCCCTGAATGCACTAACATGTGAGTCTTCACATCTCCAGAACGGGTGAATACCTTCGGACACTGTGGACACTGGTGAGTCTTCATCTTCTTTATGACAGGTGCAGTTTGTGTGAAGGTTTTCTCCCCCGGATGTTGGGAGAAGCGTCAAGGCTTGAGTGTTGTTTCTTAGAGTTAGACTTGATGTGAGCACTTGGCGGTCAATGGTGTTGCTTCTTCTTTATGATAGGTGCAGTTTGTGTCAAGGTTTTTCCTTAATGCTCGTGCTGGACATCACCGGCGGGTGCTGCTAAAATGGCGGCGGTTGTTTACCCTCTCATCACCTGAGCGTTCCAATGTTTTTGTCTGGTTCCACATATCATTTTTCCTACTTCTTATTTTTGTTTATAACTTATCATTTACAATTAACACTTGTATTTATATTCATGTTTTTCAATCAAAGAATGTACCTGAAATTGTTTCTTTAAACATAAAGCCACACGATTATACTTTTTGAAGGAAATAGCTCTCCCACAGTTGATGCACTACATGCGCAGAGTTGACCAACAAGTTTTTCATATTTACTTTTATTTATTTATTTATTTACATATATACAAGAAGGTACATTGGGTTTGTGAGAATACATTGGATAGTACAGTATTTACATTCTTGTAAAGCCACTAGTACGCGCAGCGTTTCAGGCAGGTCCTTAATCTAGCAGATAATTTTAAGTAGGTAATTTCTATCAGAATTGATAAATGATAAAGATACATTGCAAGAGAAAAATGAGATGAGAGAGCTTAGTAAGTATATTAAAGCACATTGTTATATTAAAGCTCTGATTGATTACATTGACAGCTTGATTAGTAATTTAAACAAGATTAATAGACACCATACAGCAGATTGACAGCACATATAAGACAGCAATGATCACAATGGTGAAGATGTTCAGATTGGGTACATAAAGATTGGGAGACTGCAGGGTAGCAAAAGTTACAGATAAACAAGATTTATAAACACCATACAGCAGATTGGCAGGACATATAAGAAGACAGCAATGATCACAATAGTAAAGATGTTCAAATTTGGAACATAAAGGTTGGGAGATTGGGTAGAAATAGATACAGTGCAATTTTAAGGCAAAAAGTGAAAAACTATGAGGATGAAATTAGGTACTTTTTAGTATTGATTTTGAATGATGTAAAAGTTGGACAGCTTTTCAATTCAGTAGGGAGTGAGTTCCATAAACTGGGTCCCTTTATTTGCATAGAGTGTTTACACAGATTAAGTTTAACTCTGGGGATATCAAAGAGATATTTATTTCTGGTGTGGTGATAATGGGTCCTATTACATCTGTCCAGGAAGAGTTTCAGACAAGGATTTGCATTTAAGAACAGGGTTTTGTAAATGTAGTTGACACAAGAGAATTTATGGAGTGAGATTATGTTTAGCATGTTTAGGGAGTTAAACAAGGGGGCTGTGTGTTGTCTGAAAGCAGAATTTGATATTATTCTGATAACAGATTTTTGCTGGGTGATGATGGACTTGAGGTGGTTTGCAGTGGTTGAACCCCATGCACAGATACCATAGTTGAGATAGGGATAGATTAGTGCATAATATAGAGAGATGAGAGCAGAGTTAGGTACATAATATCTGATTTTGGAGAGTATACCAACTGTTTTAGAGACTTTCTTATCTGGTTGTAGGAGTGTTGTTTAGTTCCTAGGATAATAGATGTCATGGTATTCCAGTTGCTTTTCATGTTGCCTTTTGCTTCTAACTCTGTTGTCATTACCTATCCTCTAAACCTTACATTTGTCAGGATTAAACGGCTCTGCCAATCTTTTGACCATATTTCAGTACCCAATTTAGATCGTTCGATAGATCAATTTAGACCCCCTTGTATCATGAATCATCATACATGATGATATAATGATACACACTACTGGGTATATGCTGATGATATAATGATACACACTACTTGTTATGCTAACATGCAGAACACTCTTAACTCTGTATTAGTCTTATGTCAGGACTTAGGTTTAGTCATATCTCAGCAGAGGAAACAAAGATACTAAACGGGTGTTCACCCAGGCAGGGAGGAGCTGTTCGCAAGATGTAACTGTATGATGGCTCCCAGCTTGACTATGTTAACAGATTCAAATACCTTGGCCTTGTATTGTCCTGTTGTATTCAAACTCTGTCGTCAGTATAAAGAGAGGCTCCATAAGCCCTCTTGGAGATGTTGCAGGTTATCACTCAGGCTATGGTGCCAATGTCACAATTGTCAAAATGATGTACCTTGCATACATCAGATCTTTAGTGGATTATGCTGCACCTCTGCTTGCCTTGATGACTGAAAGAAAGCTTAAAGGGCTTGAAAACTTGCAGAACGAAGCCTTGAAGATAATCCTTGGATGCCCCTCGTACCACAAAGATACTTAACATGAGGAAGGAACTTAATATTAACTTAATAATAGAATATGAGTGCATATTCTACTGCATTACTCCTTGTAATGATCCTCATATTGTGCTTCAGTAATCCAATGTATAACCCTGAGATGTTTTCCTAATTGTACTTAGGATTCCTTGTTCATTATTGTGTATTGTTATTATTGTGTATTGTTCTGATCTGCTTTTGTGTCGAAAATTCTTGCATCATACCTGTAAAAAAAAAAATGACAATTTTACTGTAATTATCCTGCTTAAAGTCATCTGTACTTGTAAAGTAAAGCTGTAATGTACCTGTTAAACACTTTTTATCAATTTTACTCCTAATTATTTCTCTAGAACTTTGTTTGTTTAAGGATTTGCTCAAAGGTTAGTTTAAGGACTTGCCCGAAACGCTATATATAGCTAGTGGCTTTACAAGATTGTAATTCCAACTTAAACTCTATGTTGTCTCTTAACCCCCAATGTACGTTTTTGTATATATATAAATAAATAAAATAAATAAAATAAATAAATAAATAAATAAATAAATAACGAGGGATGGAGGCATTAATGCGCAGTACGTGCTTCCCTCACCTGTGACATCACAGCCTCAGCTGACGACAGCATAAACACAGGCGGCCATTTTATGTTCCATCAAGATTAAAAAAAAAAAAATTTAAATTTTGCTCCGAGGGGCGAGTTTATTGAGCAGCGCCCAATGTGTTCACAATAAAATGTTATACAAGAACATATGTATAAAATGTCAAACAAGGATGCGTTAGACCGGCAACAAACAAAAAAACCTACGTCGATTAATTACCCTCGTCGTGTCAACAAAACAATAGTCATACCACGAAGATCCAATACAATGCCGTTCTCTCAAAAAGGCTTTGTGACTATTGGAGAAAACGAAAATTTTATGGCAAACATGTTCATAGTATCTCCAAGTCGATCGGCGTGTGAGAATTGAGACCACTGACAAAAGTTTCCCAGTCTGTCTGCCTCAGCTCCACCATACGTTCCCTGGCCTCAGCCAGAGCCGCTTGAAAGAGCTTAAGCATTTCAGCAGTGCGGGTCCTTCTATAAGCTAGTCCAATTAATTCTTCTGGCAGTGCGTTTTAGTGCATGCAATTTAGAATCATTATAATAAGCATAAGTGCTATTACCAGTGTAATTTGGGTTACGTGGCCTGGACGATGGATCAAGTGATTCTATGAATGAACATAACAAAGGGGGATATTAATAAGGGTAGAGTTGACTAAATGTAAACTCTGTCAGCAGAATTATTCGCATACTTTGCGTCACTATATAATGGAATGTGAAAAAATCGCTGAATTTAGAGATAACACCATCAATAGTGTCCAAGAAATGTGTAAGTACTTCATTCATAATGATGTGCTGCCCGAAATCTTAGCGAAGTATCCAGCATTTGCTTACTGTAGGCACTCCATCACATAGTGACGGAGGGTGTGCGAATAATTTTGTTGACAGTTTACATTTACTCTACTACCCAAAATCACTTACGTCCTCTAATTACTCAACACAAAGCTGCTATTAGGACAATATCCAATTCTAGCCCCAGACACCACTCGGTACCCCTACTTAAATCTCTGAATATGTTAGACATTAAGTCACTGCACATTCTCTCATGTGTATTATACATATATAAAACGCTAAACTATAATGCCAATCCTGATCTCAAAAGCTTCATAGAAGGTTGTATCAGAACCCATGAGCATCACACCAGAAATAAATACAGTTTTGATATTCCTAGAGTACGACTTAATCAAACTAGAAATGCTCTACAAATCAAGGGGCCCAGAATGTGGAATGACCTTCCCAACCATGTTAAAGACTGTACCTCTCTCAACCAGTTTAAGTTAAAAGCGAAGCTATACCTAATAAATTCCCTGTAACCTACCTTACCCTTCTATTGTCAACCAATGTCAAAGATTGCAATCAATCTTATATTGTTTCTGCTGTATTGTGCCTACCAATTTGTTGTCAACTACCATTTTAAGCTGTCATTGCAATCAATCATAGCTACCTATGTGCTTTAATATACTGTACCTATAATTTTCTCTCATCTTATTTTTCATTCCATGTAATCTGTTATCATTTTTTGTCTATAAATTTTGCAAGTATTTACCTCCTTAAAATTTTCTTAGATTAAGGACCTGCCCGAAACGCTGCGCGTGCTAGTGGCTTTACAAGACTGTAATTACCATATTTGTATCCTCACATTCCTTATGTACATTCTTGTATATGCATAAATAAATAAATAAAATAAATAAAATGTCTGTTTTTTTCTTTAAAGAGCGCTGTTTGTCGACATAATTGTATTTGTGCTGCTTTTTCATCTATGTTTTCATTTCTTGTTTTCATTCTACTCATTATGCTCAATTAGTATTAAGCTTGTCATTTAAGTTTATCATGCCCGAAACGCTTTGCGTAATAGTGGCTTTAGGCATTGTATGTACTAGCTATACCTATAAGTTAAACAATCCTTGTAAATATTTATTGTATGTATGTACCTTACCTAAATAAATAAAATTGTAAAAATTGTAAAATTGTAAATTGTAAATTTGGTCAGGTCTACATCAGCAGATAATGAGAATTCCCAGAGATACTTGTAAGCGAGTCTAAGCCGAGCGAAGAGACATGGGAGATTTTACATAAGTACAGTACATGGTAGTTTAAGTAGCGAACGCATGTCAACGAATAACAAGTATATATAACAAAACTATTGTCCTATGAAGTCGATTTAACTTCCAAACATATATTTTTTAATAAATGGTAAATGTTTTCTGGCTAGTTATGTTAGATTTTATTAAAAATACGTATTCTACTTGTTAAGATTATTATTTAAATTTGTGATAATTTGTGCAGAGAAGTGCGACAACTGGATATGCCAACAAACACTTTCCAAACAACGATATATCTTGGATAAGTCGCTCCACAACATTGACGCTTGGACCGTCGTCTTCCTTTGATGCCACTTATTTCATAATGAAATTATATTAGTTTGGAGTAAATATATGTTTTCTCATGTTCTGCATTCAGCACTCACATTATAGTGAGTAAATATACCATATTACTTCATTACTTAAGTAATGCTAGGAGGGTTTGAGTAGCTTTGGGTCTTTAGTGGACAGAATCTCCAATAGATGGGGCGAGAGTCGCCTCATCTCTCTCGCCCAGGCGGGAACATAAGAACATAAGAACATAAGAACAAAGGTAACTGCAGAAGGCCTATTGGCCCATACGAGGCAGCTCCTATTCTATAACCACCCAATCCCACTCATATACTTGTCCAACCCGTGCTTGAAACAATCGAGGGACCCCACCTCCACAATGTTACGCGGCAATTGGTTCCACAAATCAACAACCCTGTTACTGAACCAGTATTTACCCAAGTCTTTCCTAAATCTAAACTTATCCAATTTATATCCATTGTTTCGTGTTCTGTCCTGTGTTGATACTTTTAATACCCTATTAATATCCCCCCGGTTATGTCCATTCATCCACTTGTAAACCTCTATCATGTCACCCCTAACTCTTCGCCTTTCCAGTGAATGCAAATTAAGCTTTGTTAATCTTTCTTCATATGAAAGATTTCTAATTTGGGGAATTAACTTAGTCATCCTACGCTGGACACGTTCAAGTGAATTTATATCCATTCTATAATATGGCGACCAAAACTGAACTGCATAATCTAAATGGGGCCTAACTAGAGCAAGATATAGCTTGAGAACCACACCAGGTGTCTTGTTACTAACGCTGCGATTAATAAATCCAAGTGTCCGATTTGCCTTATTACGAACATTTATGCATTGATATTTTTGTTTTAAATTCTTACTAATCATAACTCCCAGATCCCTTTCGCAATCCGACTTCGCAATCACAACACCATCTAGCTCGTATCTTGTAACTCCATCATCATTACCTAACCTCAGAACTTTACTCAGACGAAAGAGACGAAACTTAATTTAAAATTGATATATCTTTGTCCTCCAACATGATATATTTCATTTGGTGCAATCATAATAATGTTCATATCTGGGTCTTTCTGGAGGCATATAAGATTTTAGGTTTTATTAGCGTATCTTTGTTAATTATACAATGTATCGGCAAGTCTCCGTGGTGTAGTGGTAAGACACTCGCCTGGCGTTCCGCGAGCGCTATGTCATGGGTTCGTATCCTGGCCGGGGAGGATTTACTGGGCGCAAATCCTTAACTGTAGCCTCTGTTTAACGCAACAGTAAAATGTGTACTTAGATGAAAAAACGATTCTTCGCGGCAGGGGATCGTATTCCAGGGACCATAGGATTAAGGACTTGCCTGAAACGCTACGCGTACTAGTGGCTGTACAAGAATGTAACAACTCTTGTATATATCTCAAAAAAAAAAAAAAAAGTGCGTAGGCGTCTGCACTCCATGACCGAAAAGCTACTGAACGCCACTATAAAAACATATATATCTTCACTTGAGCTATAAATATGTCTATTGCAATGGATTTAAAATGAAGCTCATATTTCTATCTTGCTTAAGACATATAAAACATTTGTGTTTATTAACGAATTTACGTGAAATAAACATTGATCTGAGAGAGTTGCTCTGTCGTTCAGTATGTACGTGGTCGGAGCTCCGTAATTTTTAAAATACATGTATCTTCATTAGAACTTTAAATATGTCTATGGTAAGATGTTTAAAGTAAAGCTTATATGTCTGCCTTTCTTGAGACATATAAAACATATATGTTTATTAACGAATTCACGTGAAATAAACATTGTTCTGAGAGAGAGTTGCTACGTCCATCGATCTGTCCGGAGTCGGAGCTTGGCTATTAAAAAAGTACACGTATCTTCGCTTTAAATTTAAATATGCCAATAGTAAGGTATTTAGAACGAAGCTTATATGTCTGTCTTTCTTGTGACATATAAAACTCTTACGTTTATTAAGGAATCTGCGTGAAATAGGCATTGTTCTGAGATGAATGCTGCGGTTTTCGAGCTCGACGAGCGATGAAAACGGGTCCATAGAATTACCCAAGTCGGCCCAAATCAGGCCAAAACTACCCAAATCGTCCTAGCATTACGTAAGTAATGAAGAAATATGGTATATTTACTTACTATAATGTTGGTGCTACACGTAGAACATGATCAAACCTATTTTTACTCTGAAATAATCTAATTTCATAACGAAATGAGACGTAAATATGTGAGAGGTGACGCCATAGGAAGTCGACGGTCCAAGCGACAATTGTGTGGAGCGACTTATCCAAGATATATGGTCGCCTGGAGAGTGTTTGCTGCCATATCAGCCTCCTGTACACAGTGATCCAGTCGTCGTATTTCATGGCTCAAATTGTCGCAAATTTAATTGGTAATATTAACAAGTAGAATGTGTATTTATAATAATATTTTTCATAAACAGCCACAAAATATTTAATATTTATTAAAAAAAAGTGTCTGGAAGTTAAATCAATTCCACATGACAATAAATTTGTTATATAGATACTAGCGTTATTCGTTGGTATGCGTTCGCTATTTAAACTACTCCAGTCCTTTTCGTTCATAGAACACCGAACCCTACACGCTCTCTGATATATTGCTAAATATTCACAAATAAAGATTATATTTATATATGTTATCAGAAAGGCAGATATAAAATAGTTTGTGTTAATGCATCACAGAGATTATACCTTATTAGAGAGGAAAAATATTCATATTTTAAACAAGGCTTCTTGGCCGACGCTCTCCCTTTCGATGGGAACTATGACCTTTTGAAAATCAATGTTATTTGAATCTATATATTGTAAAAAACGAAGTTTTTTATGTCATCAGAAAGACATATAAGCTGCATGTTAATACTTTGGTATAAATATAACTGAAGTGAAAGTGAAGATATATGCCTTTTTATAGTTACTTGATGGCTCGCTCAGGGAGTGTGAAGGCCTGCACACAAGCCAATCAATTTTATAATTAATGTACATATATGTAAAGTAACGTCAAAGGTTTTTATTTCAGAATAAAGACAGATGTAGACGATAATGTAAATACATTTCAAGGAAAACATATCTTAAATGAAAGCAAAGATATGGTCAAATAAATAGGCAATACCACACCATCGCCAGTGTCCGGACACATGAATATTCGCATTAGGTAGGTGAAAGGAAATGTACCCAACCATTTCCATTTACGCGACCAGTTTCCGTTCTTATGTTCTTACTTACATTTATTGAAATTTATCATCATCATCATTTACATAAATAAATTAACATAAAAATGTAGTAATTTTAATACACAAAACAGAAGTAGATATTATGTAAATTATGACGCAGGATAGGATCACTATTGCAGAACTATTCGCATACTTTGCGTCATTATATACAGTACTGGAATTTAAAAAAATCGCGGAATTCAGAGATAACACCATCATTGGTGTCCAAGAAAAGTGTAAGTACTTCATTTATAATGATGTGCTGCCCGAAATCTTAGCGAAGTATCTAAAATTTGCTTACTGTAAGTAATTCATGCAAATGATTGTAAAGCCGTCGCCCAGTTGGGTGGGTGTGGAGCACATGACTGTTAAGCTGCCGCCCAGTTGGTTGGGTGTGGAGCACAGGACTGTTAAGCTGCCGCCCAGTTGGGTGGGTGTGGAGCACATGACTGTAAAGCTGCCGCCCAGTTGGGTGGGTGTAGAGCAAGACTAGTAATTGGACGACTCACCATAAATGTAAAGTGCCTAGTATAGTGACTTGTGAGCCTCTTGTTGAATCACTTGTGATACAAAGATTATTGATGTGTGTATTTGTGTGGGTGATTGAATATGTATGTGAATGTATATGTATGTATATGTATATATGCAATTGACGATCACGAAACAATAATAATTTGTATGCGGAAAAATCCATATTTCATTTCTCTGGATTTACCGCATATGTATATATATGTACATGTATGTATGATTATGTGTACATAATCATACATACATCTTTCTCAACACATTGAGAAAGAATGAAGGTTAGATCCGAAAATTATTGTGTGGCTCTCTCATGACTTGTTTCCGGCGCGAAGAGTTGTGAATTTACATGAAAATGTACCAACAAAATCTTGTTACATAGCAGTAGGAGTAACATTTACTCCCTAGGTCCACGAGTCTAGAGCGCTGTCCACTCGGCCACCACCTCCCTTATGAGAGGGAGAGAGTGAGTGTGTGTGTGTGTACTCACCTAATTGTGCTTGGGGGGTTGAGCTCTGGCTCTTTGGTCCCGCCTCTCAACTGTCAATCAACTGATATACAGATTCCTGAGCCTACTGGACTCTATCATATCTACATTTGAAACTGTGTATGGAGTCAGCCTCCACCACATTACTGCCTAATGCATTACATCTGTTAACTATTTTGACACTGAAAAAGTTCTTTCTAACGTCCCTCTGGCTCATTTGGGTACTCAGTTTCCACCTGTGTCAACTTGTTTGCGTACCACCCGTGTTAAACAGTTTATCTTTATCTACCTTGTCAATTCCTCTGAGAATTTTGTAGGTAGTGATCATGTCTCCCATACTCTTCTGCCTTCTAGTGTCGTGAGGTGCTTTTCTCGCAGCCTTTCTCCGTAGCTCATGCCTCTTAGTTCTGGGACTAGCCTAGTGCCATATCTCTGAACTTTTTCAAGCTTCGCCTTGTGCTTGACAAGGTACGGGCTCCATGCTGGGGCCACATACTCCAGGATTGGTCTTACATATGTGGTATAGAAGGTTCTGAATGATTCCTTACACAGGTTCCTGAAGGCTGTTCTGATGTTAGCCAGTCTCGCATAATCACACACTCACGTGTGTGTGTGTGTGTGTGTGTGTGTGTGTGTGTGTGTGTGTGTGTGTGTGTGTGTTTGTGTGTGTGTGTGTGTGTGTGTGTGTGTGTGTGTAAAATATACACTGAGGACAGGCAGCTTGTGCATGTCTATTCGTTAGGTGTATATCGAGGTCCACCTCCAAGGTCGAACTACTGACCTCCACATTCACCCTGGGCACAAGTAGTCTCGAACCACCAACCCCAGGAGCAGGAGACAGTAGTTCTATTAACTACTTTACCTACAGCATAAAGAAGAATTCCAGAAACAAGAAATGGCAGTTGTTAACTGCTTCTGGAATCCTTCCTCGAATGTAGATGTTGCAAGGTTCTTTGATTATGTAAGTTAACAATAAAGAACTAGATACAAATTAAATGTGTGCTATAAAATATGTGTATGTGACATATATTCATATAAGCACAGACGTTGCAGTATTCAGAGTAAGGACAGTTTTTCCTCAGACCCATGCTCACAGTTCCTAGAAACCAGGACAATTTAGTAATCATGCGAAACTGCGGCATCTCTTACCGAGTCCATTTTGAACAAAAGGTAGTGAACAAAAATATCGAGTACATACAAGCAAAATATATATTCAGGCATTAAGTGTGCAACTTCATCATAGTGAATAATAATAATGGTTCTGTCAACTATGGATTTCACAATAAACTAAAGGTAACAGGATGAGCATGGGTTGCACAAACTATTGGTAACAGGATGGGTATGGGTTGCACAATAAATTACTGTGCTAGGATGAGTGTGAGTAGGATATATATATAAACATATTGTGGTTTATAATTAAGTTCTTAATAGTGATCCTATCCTGCATCATAATTTACATAAAATATATATATATATATATATATATATATATATATATATATATATATATATATATATATATATATATATATATATATATATATATATATATATATGTACTGCTGCAAACCTCTATATTTTGTATTAGTTTTTGCTTCCCAAGGTGCTGATTCCAGGCCAGTTCCGCATATTCCAATATTGGCATAACGTGTGTTCTAGTCTCTAAAAAGATTTCTTATGTATATATATATATATATATATATATATATATATATATATATATATATATATATATATATATATATATAATTAGGAAGTAATGTTTATTTGGGTAAGTTGTCAGCTTATATGAACTAATAGCTAGTGTGGCTTGTATATGGGGTACATCCGGTGTCTTACCCTCGACGGTACCCTCCTTACCCTTATCCGCGGCGGTACCTTTATGGTCAGGAAGCCACGGATATTTACAATGGGGCTTGGTCAGTCAATATGATTCCTTTGACATCACTAAACTGTAACTCTTATGTATTCTGTTCTCGTATTGACAATTTAAATGACATCAAGAATATTTTGAATATCTTCTGACATAGATGGTGCTGTAGTTGATTGTTGTTCATGACTTGTCCAATGGGTCGAGACTGGTCTCATTAGCATCGCTCAGATTAGTGGGAAGAAATTCTTGCTGCAAGAATGTGTGTTCTCAGAGCTAACTAGGGTAACTAAAATACTTATTTCCTAAATAAATACTTTAATTGTAAATATTTGAAAATATATGGTATGTTTCAAAATTTCTGACGATATAAAACATATTGTGGTTTATAATTAAGTTCTTAATAGTGATCCTATCCTGCATCATAATTTACATAATATCTACTTCTGTTTTGTGTATTAAAATTACTACTTTTTATGTTAATTTCTTTCTGTAAATGATGATGATGATAAAGTTCAGTAAATGTAAGTAAGAACATAAGAATGAAGGTAACTGCAAAAGACTTATTGGCCCATACGAGGCAGCTCCTCGTATGGAGCTGCCTTTGATAAGTAATTACCAAAGAAGGCACCAAGCCGGGAAGGCTGTGTAGCACAATCAAATAAGTCAACTGCTCCTGAAGAGGACGGTATTACTTACAGTTTACTGAGATTAGTCTCACAAGTACCAGGTAATCCACTTTTAGTGTTGTACAGAATGAGTTTAAGTGAAGGAGTATTACCTGATGATTGGACAGTGTCATTGTTCCCATCCCCAAAGCACACTCAGATAATTATAGACCCATATCTCTAACATAATTTTGTCTATTAGCACAGTTTTCGGCGTGAATGCATTTTGGTTCTACAAGGTAGCCAACTCCATCAAAATATTAAATATGTACCCAAATCAATTAACGATTAATCAACCAATTACTCGATGGGATAACTTGGATCTAGCAGTTGATTTTGTAAATGCACCCAAGAAAGATAATGTACACTCTACATTATTAAAACAGTTAACACTGTGAAGCATCACTGAAAGTACTCAGAGTATGGGTAACGATGTGTATCAGTGCTATACCGACGGTTCTGTAGAAGAAGGTGGACGATGTACCGGATGTGCATATAATATATTTGAACAATCTTCTCTCGTACATACATGAATGAAGCGCGTCAATGATTGGGCAAGTACAACTCAAACCGAACTTGCAGGCATATACCTTGCCACTGAATTTTTAAAACACAAAGGCAGTCGACTTATATACTGTGATTCGCAGAGTGCACTCCTGGTATTGAACGCACATAGTAGTGACACCCAGAAAATAGTCAGTGATATTCGAATGAATATTTTAGCTGCCAAAGAAAAGAGATTTGAAATTAAATTCCTATGGATACCATCACATGTTGGCATCTCAAGGCATGACACTGTTGATATGCTTGCAAAGACAGCCTGTAGAAAACCAGTGGTAGAAACTTATATGGGTGTTTCATTAGCAGTGACAAAGAGAATACTTAAGCAAACATCTAATGAAAATCTCACCGACCTAACAAATTCACAAAGACCTGAAAATTGTAGCATTAAATATTATGATAGATATCGTGCGGAGACATTCACATACAGGATTAATGGAACAAGAACCCAGCAATGTGATGTTATAGTGGCCATAATACGCTTGGGATATAGACGTATCTGGCAGCTTTCTCAAAACCCAAATGTCGAGTACACAATGTGTCAACTTTGTGAAAGAGAAAATATGCACTGCCTTGAACATTATATTGTAGAATGTCCCATACTGACTGACTTTCGCCCTCCTGGGCTAAGGTATGCTGAACTGTGTAATTACTATTTCAATACTGGAACACTTGATGATATATTGAACTTGTACCCTAGATTGACCATGTAACGTATCAATTATACAATGAATGTATGTGATGTAACTCTATAACCTGAGCTTGTGAAAGCACCTTAATCACCTTCAGTGATTAAGTGCTTAATTGCACACTAGTTTCTCTATCAGTTATCTCACCTTGTCAGAGTAAAAGAGACAAATATATGTGTATGTATGTGTGTATATATGTATGTATATATATGTATATGTACGCATACGTCTGTGTGTGTATATGTATGTGTATAAAGTATATGTGGAAGCTGGTCAGAATTCAATTTCACCTTTGTAAATGCACGTTAATGACACTATGTAAAAGACACATCGAACACTTTATGTAGGGCATACGTAAATCTGTGTATTTATGTATTTACGTATGTAGCTTAGCCTAGCATTTTAAAAACACTACAATCACCTTATGTGGTTGATTGTTCAATAAATCCCTGAACTATATGTTTAACAAATCTCTAACCCTATCAATGGAGTTAGTTAGTTTAGTTCTTATATTATGCACCCTATACCCATCTTGTGGGCGGTAGTGGAAAGGGTTAGAGTCCATGGCGGACTGAAGAAAATGTATATATGCTGGTTAGCATTGTTAATGTGTGGCCACGTCTGTGGTAGAAAATAATACAAAAAATCAAATAAAGGTATTATTGAAACTTTATAGGAAAACATTAAATCCTAAATATATCTTTAATATTATACTTGAAATATTGTATACTTTGCTCTCTCCATCGTACTTCTGCACCTGCTGGCAAGTGGTTCGGTGCAGTGTGCAGGTGATGTTCATTACTGGGTGAGCTGGCAGGTGGTGCTCACCTGCCAGCTCACCCAACGAAAATTTGGTTTTTAATACACTTACACATATATTGGGTCTTTCCTTCACCTTCATTCAAGCACTAGGGTATTACAGTAAGTGTTTTAATTATAATATTTATTAACGTTATTATTTTTAATTTTTATTATTATTAGTATTATTATTAACAGGAGAGGATCGAGTGTGTGTGTGTGTGGGGGGGGGGGAGGGGGTATAATGGTACACATGTCCACATCCCAATGCCCGCCCTTCCAGGACTGGGGGTGCGGGGGTGTACAATAAACTATACCCACATCCGGCGGCAGCTTGTCGAAGGCGGAAGTGTAGCCTAGAGAATTTGTCATGATAATTAGTGATGACTCTTATTTTGATTATGGGTCCGTAATCCAGTTAAGCTTTTATTCTTAATTTATATTACAATGCTGGTAAAATACACTTCTTGATGATGAGTATGGAGTACAAATGAACTCATTGTGTACCCAAGTTCAAGTTCAAGTATGTTTATTGAGATATGCAATAAATACATCTCAAAGGGATAGAGTAGCTTAGGCTATTTCAACCCCCCTCTAATTCAAGTCCCTCAAGGGGCGCACAAATACTGTGACTACAAATAGACAAATAACATTACAAGAATCCAAACAAGAATTGTGTACCCTATACTCACAGGATGAATATAGGGTACACAATAAACTACCACTCACATCATGGGTATTGGTTGCACAAGAAACTATCGCGCAGAGGATGAATATGGAGAGCAAAGTAAACAAAGATTCACACGATGAGAAAGGGTTGCGCAATGTCCTATGACTCACAGAATGAGTATTAGCTGCACAATAAACTACAGGTCACAGGATAAGTATGGGTTGCACAATAAATTACAGGTCACAGGATGGGTATGGGCTGCACAAACTACCGGTAACAGGATGAGTATGGGATGCACAATAAATTACGGGTCACAGGATGAGTATGGGTTGCACAAACTACTGGTAACAAGATGAGTATGGGATGCACAATAAATTACCGCACAGAGGATGAGTATAGGGTGCACAAACTGGTTGGGTAAATGGAAATGGTTGGGTACATTTCCTTTCACCTAATGCGACTATTCATGTGTCCGGACACCGGCGATTGTGTGGTATTGGCTATTTATTAACCATAACTTTGCATTAATTTAATAATTATATTAAGATATGTTTTCCTTGAAATGTAGTTACATTATCGTCTACATGGCTTTATTCTGACATAAAGACCTATGGCGTTACTTTGCATATATGCAAAGTAATTATAAAATTGATTGGCTTGTGTGGAGGCCTTCACACTCCCTGAGCGAGCCATCAAGTAACTATAAAAAGGCATATATCTTAACTTTCAATTCAGTTATATTTATGCCAAAGTATTAACATGCAGCTTATATTTATGTCTTTATGATGACATAGAAAACTTCGTTTATTACAATATCTAGATTAAATTAACATTGATCTTCGGAAGGTCATAGTTCCCATATCGGTAAGGAGAGCGTCGGCCATGAAGCCTTGTTTAAAGTATGAATATTTTTCCTCTCTAATAAGGTATAATCTCTGTGATGGATTCACAAAAGCTATTTTATATCTGCCTTTCTGATAACATATACAAATATAATCTTTATTTGTGAATATTTGTTAATTAAGCAATATATCAGAGGGCGTGTAGGGTTCGGTGTTCAATGAACGAAAAGGACTGGATCACTGTGTACAGGAGGCTGATATGGCAGCAAACACTCTCCTGGCGACCATATTTCTTGGATAAGTCGCTCCACACAATTGTCGCTTGGACCGTCGACTTCCTATGGCGTCACCTCTCACATATTTACGTCTAATTTCGTTATGAAATTAGATTATTTCAGAGTAAAAATAGGTTTGATCATGTTCTATGTGTAGCACCAACATTATAGTAAGTAAATATGCCATATTTCTTCATTACTTACGTAATGCTAGGACGATTTGGGTAGTTTTGGCCTGATTTGGGGTGATTGGGGTAATTCTATGGACCGATGAAAACTGCCACTTTTATACAACTACAAATATCTTCGGTTTTACTTAAAATATTTGTCTGGTAGAGGTTTTACATATAGATCGCTTTTCTATCTTTCTTCTGACTAATAAATAATTTTGGTTTAATCAGTTATCAAGATGTTTTCAACAATATTCTTTCAGCGTTCTTCTTTTCCAACACGGGCGACCCTTTTGAAAACGCGATACTTGGGCTAACCCATCCTATACTTGGGTCAGTTTCCATTATGGTTCGGAACAACGTCATCACAACAAAGGTTGCTATGCTCCACGTGTGCGCCACCCGGGAAGTTCGCCTGTCTTAAAGACCTGTGTCCACAATACCCGCCAAATTGTCCCTCCCACAGTACTCTCAGGACACTTATGGCAGTGTAAGTGTGTGGTGAGGCCACACCACTGAAGACATTGAGGATATACCACGAGGGAGAGACAAAACTGTTGAAGGAAGGAGTCACTGGCTCCACCTGACCACCTTGTTCCTCGCACTCTCATCATCCTCAGTAAGTATTGGAGTACTTTCTGCTCCACCATTATCTTACACCTCAACATGCAATTGTTGGGGTGTGGAAATAGGCCTATGAAATTGTTGGGGTAAATTATATGCCAATGTCATTGTTGGGGTGAATTATAAGCCTATAGCATTGTTGGGGTGAATTATAAGCCTATAGCATTGTTGGGGTGAATTATAAGCCTATAGCATTGTTGGGGTGTGGACATTGGCCTATCGAATAATGATAATTTTTATAATAATAATAATAATAATAATGAGAAAATCCACTGGGACTGTGTGGTGTTGCAAACCCACGACCAAGGCATTGCAAAGCACATACTCTACCACTGTACCATCACTGACTTGCTAAAAGTCTTACAATCAGATTTCTAAAGATATCATAGGAAGTATCCTGATATTACAGGAAGTCTTGAAGCCAGTCCAAGTTTTACGTAACACTCGTTTACACTCGTCTACTACGTTTACGTAGCACTCAGGTGAAGGGGTAAAATATTGTAGTTGAACACTGTATGCCCATCTTCAGATACACAGAAAATCGCACTAAGGAGATATACATCAATGAACAATCCACTGGTTGCATCCCCTCACAGCCGGAGTGAATTTTCTCATTTATGTATATCACGTTAGTGTGATTTTCTGTGTGTAAATAATATTAATAATAATATTATTATTATTTATACAAAAGATTGTGTGTACAAAGAACATAAGAGTATTAAATGAACAAATCCACAAGGGCCGTGATGAGGGTTCGAACCTACGTCCGAGAGGATCCCAGACGCTTCTTAACCACTTAACTGCGCCAAACGAGTATTCTCGGTCGGTAGGAAACTGTGCCAACCAAGAAAGCTCGTTTTGATTTTTTTCGTACCCATTCTAAATGTGTGCAAGATTGGATGTGTACGAAATGGACTCTTAGGACCTCCAGTGAGAGGCTGGAAAAAAATCTTGGAAAAAATTCCCCTTTTTCACTTAGGGCTGCTGGCTGGGTTAGGACTGAGTGAACAACCATGAGTGGCACACGCGCCTCTGACTCCCAAACACCTGTCTGACAGTGTTGAAAGATCGCGCTTTGTCGGTGAAATTCAAACCTTAATGTTTGAAGAATATAAGGGTCATAATATTGGTGAAGCTAGGTGCAATAAGGACCTAACACAAAGGTCAGATGCAAGTGATACAGCACCTATGAGGACAATACAGCGAGCGTATCCAGTTGTAGCTCTGAGCGCCACCCTTGCCCACCTATGCTATCTCCAATTTATTTAGATGATACATAGATGAATCGTTTTCTGCGTTCAGTGATGATTCATCTGATACAAGTAGCATAGATAAACAGTGTTAGCGACTTCCATTGTGGTGTTTTCCATAGATATTTTCAAGAATAGCTGAATCTCTTCTTGACCGATGGACACTCTTTGAGGCTGGCTGAATTTCTTCCAGACTGACCTTACCTTGAGGTGCTTCCGGGGCTTAGCGTCCCCACGGCCCGGTCGTCGACCAGGCCTCCTGGTTGCCGGACTGATCAACCAGGCTGTTGGACGCGGCTGCCCACAGCCTGACGTATGAGTCACAGCCTGGTTGATCAGGTATCCTTTGGAGGTGCTTATCCAGTTCTCTCTTGAACACTGTGAGGGGTCGGCCAGTTATGCCCCTTATGTGTAGTGGAAGCGTGTTGAACAGTCTCGGGCCTCTGATGTTGATAGAGTTCTCTCTCAGAGTACCTGTTGCACCTCTGCTTTTCAACGGGGGTATTCTGCACATCCTGCCATGTCTTCTGGTCTCATGTGATGTTATTTCTGTGTGCAGGTTTGGGACCAGCCACTCTAATATTTTCCACGTGTAAATTATTATGTACCTCTCACGCCTGTGCTCAAGGGAGTACAGATTTAGGCTCTTTAGTCGGTCCCAATAGTTTAGATGTTTTACTGAGTGGATTCTAGCAGTAAAGGATCTCTGCATGCTCTCCAGGTCAGCAATTTCTCCAGCTTTGAAAGGGGCTGTCATTGTGCAGCAGTACTCTACTCTAGAGAGCACAAGCGTTTTGAAAAGTATCATCATCGGTATAGCATCTCTAGTGTGAAAAGTTGTTGTTATCCAATCTGTCATTTTTCTTGCAGTTGTGACGGCTACTTTATTGTGTTCTTTAGAGGTAAAGTCTTCCGACATGAGTACACCCAGATCCTTTACATTGCCTTTTCGTTCTATGTTATGATTTGCCTGAGTTTTGTATGTGGTTTCCGTTTTTATATTTTCATTTTTTCCATAGCGCATGAGCTGGAATTTATTTTCGTTAAACACCATATTATTTTCTGTAGCCCATAGAAAGACCTGATCTACATCTGATTGGAGGTTTGCCGTGTCCTCTATGTTGCCTACTCTCATGAAGATCCTAGTGTCATCTGCAAAGGATGATACAGTGCTATAGGTTGTGTTCTTGTCTATGTCTGATATGAGGATGAGAAAAAGTACTGGAGCAAGCACAGTACCCTGGGGGACTGAGCTCTTCACGGTTGATGGGCTGGATTTTATTTTGTTGACTATTACACATTGGGTTCTGTTGGTCAGGAAATTGTAGATCCATCTGCCTATTTTTCCGGTAATTCCTTTTGAACGCATTTTATGTGCAATAACACCATGGTCACATTTATCAAAAGCTTTTGTGAAATCTGTGTAAATTACATCAGCGTTTTGTTTGTCTTCCATAGCATCTAATGCCATATCATAGTGGTCCAGCAACTGCGACAGGCAAGAGCGCCCTGTTCTGAAACCATGTTGTCCGGGGTTATGGAGATGCTGTGATTCCATGTATTTTGTGATCTTACTTCTTAGCACTCTCTCAAAAATTTTTATGATGTGCGATGTTAGTGCTATCGGTCTGTAATTTTTTGCCTGTGCCTTATTTCCTCCTTTATGAAGTGGTGCTATCTCTGCTGTTTTTAGTATATCAGGAATAATGCCAGTATCTAGGCTTTGTCTCCACAGAATGTGGAGGGCCTGCAATAGTATTTTTTTACAGTTCTTTATGAATACGGAGTTCCAAGAATCCGGGCCTGGTGCAGAGTGCATAGGCATACTGTTTATGGCTTCTTCAAAATCCAGTGGGGATTGGGTGATGTCTGATACATGATTTGATGTTGGTATCATATCCATGAAAAATTCATTTGGGTTATCAATCTTTAGTGTGTTTAATGGCTCGCTGAAAACAGAGTCGTACTGCTTCCTCAGTAGCTCGCTCATTTCTTTGTTGAAATGTCATCGGTGAAAGTTCCATCTCCCTTTCACAGGGACCCGATACTAGATGTGGTTTTTTATCTTGATTTTGCATAGGAGAAAAATATTTCGGATTTCCCTCTTATTTCACTGATGGCCTTTTGCTCTCTTTGCCTCTCCTGGGTTTTGTATGATTCTTGTAGCTTCCGTTCAATTGTTTCTATTTCTCTACCTAACCTTCTTCGCCATTCTTGAGATAGGGTGCGACTCTCAAGTTGTTCTGCGATTCGTTTTCTTCGCCTATATAGGGAACGACGTTCCCGTTCCAATCTGCATCTCTTCCTCTTTTTTCTTAGAGGTATGTGGTTTGAACATATTTCTAGTGCTACTGAGCTTATTTTTTCCAGGCACTGGTTCAGGTTTGCATTTTCTAGCTGTTCTTCCCAGTTTATTTCTGTGAAGTCCTGGTTTATTTGCTCCCAGTTTATCTGTTTATTATTGAAGTTGAATTTGCTGAAATCTCCTCCACCGGGAATCTGGACTGGTTTTGAAGGTTTACTCCCCATGGTTGTCATAACTTCAATTAAGTTGTGATCTGAGTAACAGGTATTTGTAATCATTATGTTCCTGATCAATTCATCATTATTAGTGAAAATGAGGTCCAGTGTGTTCTCCTTCCTAGTTGGTTCTACTATTTTCTGATGGTTCTGACGGACACTCATTGAGGCTGGCTGAATTTCTTCCTGTGTGGGACCTTACAAGGCGATCTTTTCACGACTACCTTACAAATTGATCTTTCCCTGTAATCTTTGCAAGACTACCTTACGTTTTACAAGCTTGGCTACATACCACCTACAGGTACTAATGCCAAGGGTGTACATGAGTGCGTTATTTGCAAGCACACAGAACAAAGAAACAGGAAGCGAAAATCTATCCGTACCTGGTGCAACGAGAGAGAAGTCGCACTGTGTACCCTGGACTACTTCGTTGATTATTACTCGCTTCCGAAGTACTGAGTGTGTAATACAGTGTGTTACTGTGTAGTGTGTGAAACTGTACATATTGTAATTTTAGTGAATTTTTAACAAGTAATATTGCGAAAATAAACATTTATTGTGGACACATTGCTGTCACATGTATCACAGTTTCATGGAACATTATGAACGTTCTACTGTATACATATTGTAAAGAATACAAATATACATCATATACGATAAAAAACAAACAAATAAAACTGCATTGGAAATACATAAAACAGATAATTGAAAATATATTTGTGCCAACATCTGGTGCTTGAATGGCCCGCGCGACCGTGTCTGGGCGTGTCACGCACGGGCGACCAGCTCCTGATGACATCACAGCGCACCTTGTCCACGTCCCCACAGCCAAAGTAAGTGGAATTTGGCATTTATTTTTACATAGACATGTTTAGGGAAGGGAATTTATCATTTTATGAAGAAAAATGAATTTTTTGGGACACATTATTTCATGCGCACAGGGGGAATTTCACAATAAACTCGGCACAGCATGGTGGTTAATCGACTGAGCTACAACATGGATAAGAATTGCAACCGAGAAATCAACTTGACCTACCACGGATCCTGCAGTCTCTTTGAGACACACACTAGGTTTTTACACAATTCCCCCATGCACCTGAGCTCTGTCAATAAGCTGTTCTACCTCTTCGCCCTTACTTCATTACACACTCTCGGACGTAGATTTGAACCCTCGTCACAGCTCTTGTGGATTTGTTAATTTCAAACTTGAAATTAAACAAACTCATTTCAAATTTGTTCATATCAAACCTACCCGTACTATCAAAAATATTTGAAAAAATTATCTACAAACAGCTGTACTCCTACCTCGTAAAATTCGACATACTCGGCCCCTGCCAGTTTGGCTTCCGCTCCCAAAAGAGTACTAACGACGGAATTATTAGTCTCCTTGATATAATTTACTCAACCCTTGACAAAAATGAGTTTCCGATTGGACTCTTCATTGACCTGAGAAAGGCCTTTGATACTGTTAGTCACAACTACCTCTTATGTAAACTGCATCATTATGGAATCCGAGGCCATGCCCTGCACTATATACAATTCTATCTTAGTGATAGACACCAATGTGTAGCCATCAACGATATAACTTCCACTCTACCAATAACAATTGGGGTGCCACTGGGCAACATCTTGGGACCTCTCCTATTTCTTATGTACATCAATGGTCTGCCTGATGTCACCAACATTCTGAAACCTACATTGTTTGCTGATGATACTTCCCTCATCTGCTCTAACCACAAAACACATACACTAAATAATGCTGTTAATAATGAACTAAAAAAAAAGTCCACTTATGAATGTCAACCAACAAACTAACACTTAACATAGAAGAGACCTACTACATCTTATTTGGAAGCAAATCAACAAATGCAATTCAGCTTCAGATAGACAATGTTATCATTAGTAATAAAAATGATGGAAATTTTCTTGGCCTATTCCTAGATAAGAGACTCGACTTCAGCACCTACATACAACACACAACTAAGAAAGTCTCTAAAACAGTTGGTATACTCTCCAAAATCAGATACTATGTATCTAACTCTGCTCTCATCTCGCTATATTATACACTAATCTATCCCTATCTTAATTATGGTATCTGTGCATGGGGTTCAACCACTGCAAACCACCTCTGGTCCATCATCCTTCAGCAAAATCTGCTATCAGAATAATAACAAATTCTGTTTTCAGACAACACTCAGCCCCCCTTGTTTAACTCCCTAAACATGCTAAACATAATCTCACTCCACACATTCTCTTGTGTCAACTACATTTACAAAACCCTGTTCTTAAATGCAAATCATGTTCTGAAACTCTCCCTGGACAGATATAATAGGACCCATTATCACCACACCAGAAATAAGTATATCTTTGATATCCCCAGAGTCAAACTTAATCTGTGCAAACAATCTTTGCAAATAAAGGGACCTAGTGTATGGAACTCACTCCTAATGAATTGAAAAGATGTCCAGCTTTTGCATCATTCAAAAACAAACTTAAAAAGTACTTAATTTCATCTTCATAGTTTTCTACCTTGTTGCTTTAAAATTGCACTGTATCTAGTGCTACCCAATCTCCATGTACCCAGTCCAAACAACTTTACCATTGTGATCATTGCTGTCTTCTTATATGTGCTTTCAATTTGCTGTATGGTGCCTATTAATCTTCGTTTAAATTACCAATCAAGCTGTCAATGCAATCAGTCTGAACTTTAATATACCAATGTGCTTTAATATTCCTACTAATCTCTCTCATCTCATTTTTTTCTTTCTTGCAATGTATCTGTTATCATTTTATTAATTCTGCTAGAATTTACCTACTTAAAATTATCTGTTAGATTAAGGACCTGCCCGAAATGCTGCGCGTACTAGTGGCTTTACAGGATTGTAAATACCATGCTATGTATTCTCACAAACCCAATGTACCTTCTTCTATATAAGTAAATAAATAAATAAATAAATAAATAAATAAATAAATTTGATGCATCACACTATTGTGATTTCTATGTGTAATAAGAGTATTGTTCAATTGAAGGGACAGCAGTTACACATACAGTACTGTACTAATGAAGCCACTATTACGCAAAGCGTTTCGGGCAAAATTAATAGTAATATAGAAATTTTTTAATTAATATTGTGACGGGGTAAAACACTTAATACTATAAGAGAAGTAAGTTAACAAAATGAGAATGTTCAAGGAAAATAAAAAATTAATACAAAGGTGATTCATAAGGATGACAAGCATTTATTTATTTATTTATATACAAGAAGGTACATTGGGGGTTAAGAGAGAACATAGAAATGAAGTTGATTTTACATTCCTGTAAAGCCATTAGCACGCATAGAGTTTCGGGGAAGTCTTTAAACTAACAGATAATTTTAAGTACTGTAGATAATTTACAGTAAAATTGACAAAAAATGTGTACAGGTACTTTACAGCCTTACTTTACAGATACAGAGTATAGTCAGAGTACTGGCATAGATTATTACATTATGGAGTCAGTAGTTCTAGCAACAGTACAGTAGTTTATTTACATTAATTACAGAATGGAAATACAAGGTGTAATTTAGAACTGCTCCTCATGACATTTTCTTGGAACATATCAGAACATAGAGTAACATAAACATACTATAATTTAAGGTTAATGGATCCAACACTTACAAATAACCAAGATCATAAAGGACACGAGTAAACACTTTATCAAAGAAATGCATGAAATTAAATGACATTAAATGTAGACAGTAAATGTAGAAATTATATGAGTAATACAGTGTGCCCTCGCTTGAACGAGCTATATGGGGGCGTAGACGATTCATTTCAGTGTGGAATTCATTCCATCAATCCGGCCCCAGCATCCCCCTTCCCCCCAAAAAAAAAATTAATTATACATATGCCAGTACACATTTGCCTTTTGAAAAATTTAAATAACAAAGAATTTGAATTGCAATGAAATAAATTGATATTGCACGTTACAGTACTGTACTTACCCTACCAGTTGAGTTTTGTAGTGCAAACTTTGTTAGTCTTAATATCCTGAGAGTGCCACACATATGAATATAAATTGTTTAAAGAACAGTAACTCTTGTAACAAATGTACATTATACACAACAGTCTGTACATAAAGTACAGACCACTAGAATCACACTACTGCAGTACACTTATATCATATAAACTACACTTTGTGCATTTAATGTCATTAGAACTGTGCTGTACAGTTCAATTGGTACTCCCAGGTACGTTATGGCTAGTGCTGGGTGCTGGTCCAGTTGCCTGGGCATCCTCAGAAGGTGTGTCCTTGCTAGTGCTGGGTGCTGGTCCAGTTGCCTGGGCATCCTTGAAAGGTGAGTCCTTGCTAGTGCTGGGTGCTGGTCCAGTTGCCTGGGCATCCTTGGAAGGTGAGTCCTTGCTAGTGCTGGGTGCTGGTCTAGTGGCCTGGGCATCCTCGGAAGGTGAGTCCTTGCTAGTGCTGGGTGCTGGTCCAGTTGCCTGGGCATCCTTGGAAGGTGAGTCCCTGCTAGTGCTGGGTGCTGGTCCAGTTGCCTGGACATCCTTGGAAGGTGACTCCTTGCTAGTGCTGGGTGCTGGTCCAGTTGCCTGGGCATCCTTGGAAGGTGAGTCCTTGCTAGTGCTGGGTGCTGGTCCTGTAGGTCTACTGTGAAACCATACCAAAAACTTTTGAATCTTAGTTTGTTTCTTTGTTGTGAGCTTCATTACAATATCTTTCATAATATATAGTTTCAGTTAAATATCATATATCTTATTATATACATATCTTTCAGTTAAAGCCTGTTTCATCTGCTTTGTACACTTAAAATCAGCTTAGATTATTAGATATCATGTGCTGAGAAATTTTATGCTTATATGCATTAGCACTTCCAACATCTGCACTTAATGCCTCGCCACAAATTTTCTTGTTAATGATGCATTACCTCTCTTTAAATCGACATACTATGCAGTGCTAGCCTTGAAATTGTCTATGTTTAACTTTACAGCAAGTCTTTCAGCTACATTTCTAATAGAATCAACTTACAAATTGTTTTATTTAAAATATTATTATTGTTAGTTTGAAGTTTTATACATTTTATACAGTACAGTTCTGTATTAACCCTTAAGCTTTGCATGGCATACATATTTATTTATTGATTTACAAGAAGATATATTGGGGGGTTAACAGAGAATTTAGAAATTAAGTTAAATTACCATTCTTGTAAAGCCACTAGCACGCATAGCGTTTCGGGACCATATACACCATATTTCGGGAGCATATACAACAGGACCTGATGGCAAAGTTCAGTTTCTCAAATTTGCTCTAATGCTTTCCAATTTTTTGTGCATACTAGCAAATCCTGCAACTTTGTCTAAATGATCACAAACGTAACTTGAAAATTAAGAAAATAAAGAATAATTATAAAATTGAATATTGAGAACATCAGATTTTTAAATCCGCTGCAAAAATAGAAACTATCACCAATTATTTCTTTGGTGTTATTATGCTCTCAGAATAGTATATGATCTTCATTTTCATAGATTTAGAATGTATGTTTTCAGTTTAGTTTACTGTAAAAAAAATTGTCAATGTGGCATTTGAATTATACGCCACACTTAGAAAAAAAATTGATAACTCCAAACATTTAGGGTTTGGGAAAAATCCATTCTAATGGGATTGTAAAAGAGACAGCTGTGCACATTATTTGTAAAAATGGTGAGAATCGGTCAGAAACTGGATTTTTTTAAACTGACTCAAAGTTGAAACTCTAGTTTTAGAGATAATTGAAGTTGAAGTTATCGACAATGAATAATTTAGTTTTTATTCATTAATTTACTTATATGTTTTATTAAAGGTTGTTTGGTATTCGTACTCGAATATGTGAAACTTTTAGGTCAATATTCGTTGTAAGGAGGTCAAGAAAAAATACCCCCCCCCCCAAAGAAATAAAATATAGGGATTAACTAGGGATTTAGGGGATAAAAATGTATTCTGTATAAAAGTTATAAAGCCCTAATCTGGTCCCTAATCATCAAAACCACGTAAAGATACAAAGAAAATAGAATTTGAAATCTGAAAAACTGTCAAAAAATTCAGTCCCAAGTTCTGCCAGTTGTGACTGATTCATTTGGTGACCAATTTCATTCTATCTTGACATAGTTAGGGGATGGGTATGCACTCTCCAGGATGTAGAGGTTACAACAAAATCAGATAATAAAGAAAGGAGACAAAAAAAAAATGGACATTGGTGAAAGTAACAGAAATTAACATTAGGCAATGCATTATTATGATATGTAACAAAATGGAGCATGATAACATACTCATTATTATTGGTATTATTATGTATTACTCAGCAATGCTATACAGGCACCAGCTGCATAACTACTTTGTGGACACTTCTTGCTACTATTCTTCTTTGTGCATCGGGCAAGTGCTTGCAGCTCTTTATTACTGCATTATCCCTCAGTTCCAGTTAAATGGAGCTGTTCTCCTTTTTATTTTGTTTTTAAATACATTTCTGAAAATATTGGGGTGAAACTTTCATGACGCTTAAGCTGTGCATGGCATACATATACAACAGGACCTGATGGCAAAGTTCAATTTCTCAAATTTGCTCTAATGCTTTCCAATTTTTTTGTGCATACTAGCAAATCCTGTAACTTTGTCTAAATGATCACAAACTTAACTTGAAAATTAAGAAAATAAATAATAATTATAAAATTGAATATTGAAAACTTCAGATTTTGAAATCAGCTGCAAAAATATAAACTATCACCAATTGTTCATTTGGTGTTATTATGCTCTCAGAAGAGTATAGGATCTTCATATTCATAGATTTAGAATATATGTTTACAGTTTAGTTTACTGTAAAAAAAATTGTTAATGTGGCATTTGAATTATGCGACAAATTTAGAAAAAAAGGATAACTTTAAACGTTTAGGGTTTGTGAAAAGTCCATTCTAATAGGATTGTAGAACAGACAGCTGTGCACATTATTTGTAAAAATGGTGAGAATTGGTCAGAAACTGGATATTTTTGAAGCTGACTCAAAGTTGAAACTCTAGTTTTTGAGATAATTGAAGTTATCGACAATGAATAAGGTAGTTCTAATTCATTAATTTACTTGTATGTTTTAATAAACGTTGTTCAACATTCGTACTCGAGTATGTGAAAGTTGTAGGTCAATGTGTGTTGGAATGATATCAAGAAAAAATAACCCTCAAAAAAACAAAATATAAAAATTCAAAGTCCTAAGTTCTGCCAGTTGTGACTGATTCATTTGGTGATCAATTTCATCTATCTTGACATACTCTCCAGGATGTAGAGGTTACAACAAAATGAGATAATAAACAAAGGAGACAAAAAAAATGGACATTGGTGAAAGTAACAGATATTAACATTAGGCAATGCATTTTTATGATATATAACAAAATAGAGCATGATAACATACTCATTATTATTAGTATTATTATGTATTACTCAGCAATGCTATACAGGCACCAGCTGCATAACTACTTTGTGGACACTTCTTGCTACTATTCTTCTTCTTTGTACATTGAACAAGTGCTTGCATCTCTTTATTACTGCATTATCCCTCAGTTCCAGTTAATAGGAGCTGTTCTCCTTATCAACAAAATGTTCTCCTTTTTTAAAAAAATTGTCTAAAATACATTTCTGAACATATTGGAATGAAACTTTCATGATGGTTATGCCAATAAGTTGGAGATTTGTTTAACATTTAACATTAATTTTCACATAATTCAAATATTTTTTGGCCAGCCCCAGCTTTTACAGCCAGCAGCTTTAGGGTTAATGCACGTGGTTTGTATTACGTAGGCTTTTCTGGGGGGAGCCCCGTCGGCTCCCGGAGCTTTACCGGCTGATGTGCTAATGTCAGACTTTGGCATCAGTCATGTGTATGGAGTTCTAGGGCCTATCGGGGACCACAGCCAGAACCTGGCCCCCTCAGAGAGGCAAGGGGAGCAATGGCCTATAGAAACCCTCGTGTGGTTGGAAGCATTCTATGTCTGCCATCGACCGGGTCAAGCATCCAGAAAGGTAAGCATTCCAAAACAAACCCCTATTCTGATGAAAATTGCTACCTAAAGCCGAACTAGTGGATAGAACTTTTCAACAGAAAACAAGGAAACTAGTATGACGTCATACGTCACCGCGCCGCTGTCTGCGCAGCTCCCCCCTCCCCGGGAGGGGGAAGGGGGAGCCCCAGACCTCCCACGCCGGCTATCCACCCATCAGTTCTTCGGCTGATGCTATAGGCAATGGTTATGTGCTCCGGCTCCAGTGGTTGTTTCAGCACTGTACCTAGAGTGTGGTGTCTGTTTTCTAGGTGATGCATGAGCCGGGAGTGATTCTCCAGTACTCGGGCTGCATGCGCCTAGGGTTCCCTTCCCTAGGTGCCCTGTAAGTACTGCCCTTGGGGCTTGAGGCCACCTTCCACAAGTTCCTTGGGTCCTGCCCCTGCTTGGCCGTTTACTGCTTGGTTTTTGGCCGCTCTTTGTGTGCTTGGGTGTTCTGTCTCCCTTGTTCGCCTTAGAGTAAGGGGCAGTTTTTGCACTGGTGGGGCGCAGGGTACTGTGCAGCTTGTCTTTACCAATCATAGCGGCCGGCTCTGTTCCGCTTGGGTACGCTGTCCTCTTGCAGGGTTTTCTTTTTCTTTTTTGTTTATCTACCTGGTGGGGGGGTCTGCCTTCGTTCTTGCCCCTTGTGTCCCTTGTGTTCTGAATATTTTCTGGTGGTACCCCCTGCTAGGTCCCCGTGAGTGTACATGTCCCGGGGGTTCAGCTCTTAGAAAGTTGTTTGGTAGCTTTGGGTGCCGGTTAGCAGTACCCTGCCTGGGATTACCTGCGCGCGAGTCCTCTTATAGTAAACGCTCGGGACCCTGGGAAACCCCTGGGGGCGCGCGGGTCCGATGGATGTGACCCCAGAGTCCCCCCTCGCTTCCAGCGAGTTTGAGGGTTGCTCTCACCCTTTGTCTCTGGGTGACTCTCTGTTTTGCCTCCGTCTGCTGCCTGTGGGGTCGGTGACACCTTCGACCCAGAGTCCGGCGAGTTTGGTTGCTCGTTGGGGCTCGGTTACCCTGTTGTGCTAACAAAGCGGGTGTGGGCAGCAGGGGCGTTGCACTTGAGCCTTGGTGATGGCAACGTTCTCGTGGTTTCCTCCCTGGGAGCCCCGGGGCTGCCCCGTTGTAGTTCCTTTTGGGACTTGGGGGTGTTGGTTGCTTCGGTTCCTTCCACGCCCCCCTTGTCTTTCCCCTGGATCACCCTTCCTGCCTGCATCCGGTTCCTTACCGTCTGTAGGTTGGGGGCGGGGTTTTTGATGGTGTAGAGACTCGGGCAGTCTCGGGGAATTCCCCTTCCAGGGTAGTGACGGGGGCATTTGAGCCTGTTCCTCCAGCCGTGTTGTATGAGTCTGCCAGTGGGCTCCCTTCCTTAGTGTTTTCACGGCTGCCCCAGTTTTCTGGTACGGCCAGGGCTTTGGGGGAACGGCTTGGCCCCGGGGCCTGTCGTGTAGGTTCCCGGGGCTGGGGAGGGGCTGACTTGGGGGGCCTTGGCCCCGTTGGACCCCGTGGGGATTTTTATCCCCCTCTAGGCGGGGCTTGTGGTTACGCGGAGTGGGGTCTTTCCTCCCCACTTGCCGTACGTGCTGTTGGGCGTCGGCCCCTCCCCGGGCTCGGTTCCTTGGCCTTTGAGTCGGTTGGTTCCGTCTTGTGGGTGAATGTTTCCTCCCACCCCTTTTTGGGACGGTGTTTTCGTCATGTTTCCCCGTTCGATGGGGTTCTGCGTGACTTCTGATCTTGGGTGTGCCCGAGCCTTCGTGTGCCTTCGGGACTAGTGTTGGCTTCTGTGTTCTCGAGGGTACGGGAAGGTTTTTCGCTACTTCCCGCATTATTGGAACGTCTGTCGGCTCCTCGTCCTTGTCGCCTTGTTGGGCTACTTGTCGCCCGGTTGGGCTACTTGTCGCCCGGTTGGGCTACTTGTTGCCCGGTTGGGTTCCTTTTTGGGCTCTTTGCTTCTTTGGCCGGTTTTATTGTTCCTGCTTCCTCTTTTGGCTACTTTTCTCGTGCAGTAGTCCTGTCTGGCGTCTTCACCTGGCGGTGCTCCCAGGTTCTTCTGGGCACGGTTGAGTCGTGTCAAGTTCGTGCCACCGTTCGCCAGGTGAGTTTCTGCGGTCTGGCGTCTTTTGGCCGGGCGCTGGATGTGGAGTTGTTTATATACCTGTCTTTATTTAGGTATATTTTTGTACGACTGAGACCGTTCGCACACCAGTGACTGTCCCTTTTTCAACCCTTCCTGTCCCCCTCATGTGCATGTCCAACCCATGCTGGAGTCATTCAGGGGACCGTCCTTTTTTAATGTTGTGAGGTGTGGGGGTTGTAGGGTTGGTTCTGTACTCACCTGGTAAGGCTCCTGGCTGTGCTTGCAGGATTTGAGCTACGGCTCTTGGGTCCCGCCTATCTGGTAGAACTTGCGGGATAGTACCAGTGGAGTGCAGTGGTGCTATTGGCACATTTGGGGAACACTGTATTACCATCAGTGGTCTGTGCTTGTTACACGACCTACTTGCGAGCATAAGCCTTCTTGCTGGTTCGTCCGTGGACTTCCAGGGCGCACTAGCCTGTTTTCGTATGGCAGTTCCGGCCCGTCCTGGTTGTGGGGGTATGTGGGCCGGTGGACTGCTCCTAGCAGCTGCCTGGTGGGCCACTCTCTGGCCGGTCTAGCCTGGCCTTGGGCCGGGCTTGAGGTGTAAAAGAGCTCCCAGTATCTCATCCAGCAGGTATCGAGCGGGGTTTCTCCGCTGTCGGTCGCCTGGTGCAGGTTTCTGGGCCTGCGGGGTTTTTGTCGTGTCTCCGTTGGCCCTGTCTGGGGTCTGCCTGCTCCGTTCTCTGCCTTTGCTGAAGGGAGTTGCTATTTACATGTTGCATGTTGCAGTGGTGCCTGTTTCTGCTGCTGCACGTGTGCACTGGTACCGTGTTTCACGGTGGCGTGTCCTTGTTCCTGTGTCCGGTTGTGGAGTGGCACTTTGCTGCCGTTTTGTGCCTGGGGATTGCGTGGGTTTTTTTCTGTCCCTGCCTGATTGTCCACCCGTGGTTGTTATCCTGGGATTTTTGTGCTTCCGCTCTTTCTTCCTGTCTCCTCTGCAGCAGGGGTGTTCTGCGTGTGTTCTTAGGCGTTTGTCAGCCTGTGTCCTGTGATGTGCTTCTTTGTCTTGGTCTATTGCAGTTGTTCGTACTCCTTGGTTCGGGTACTGTTCTGGCGGCGACCCTTCCGCCTTCTTTGGTTTCCTAGCTTGCCCTGCCGGTTTTTTTTTTTTTTGGGTCTTGCGATGTCTCGCGTCGGACCCGTCGTTTCTGAACTCCTGGCGGGCTTGCATGCTTTGGGGAGTTTTTCTGTTCGGCAGACGTTCCATCTCCTTGTGCCGGTGGTCGCACCCGAGATCTTCCCGCGGCTCTGCCTTTTCCTGGGCTCGGAGGGGCCTTGTCGGGGCTGCTTATGTTCTGCCTCGCAGTCTCGCCTCCGGTTGGTGGTCGGGTGGCTTCGTGGTAGGTGTCCCACCTGCGTGCTTCTCTTGGCGGCAGTATGGGGTATTTTGGCGGTCCTTCCTTTTCCTGTCCCTTCTTAGGTGGTTACTCTTGTTACCTTGGTTTACTCTCGGCTTGGTTTTCTGGTGGGGGTTGGGGGCCGTCGTCTTGCCACATACTGTCGCCTCTTTTCGTGCGGCGCGGGCGGAGCCGTTTCAGCTTACTTTCGGTCTTGGTGTTGCTTCTGCACCGTTAGTCAGCTGTCTTGTGCGTCGTTTCACCTCCGGCCTGTTCGTGCGCTGCTTGCACCATCTTGGTCTCTTGGTCAGCGTGCTCTGTCTTCTCCTCGGTTGGTAGTGCCCCTTCGGTTCCGGTGTGTTTTTTCGTCGGCTCTTTCCTTTTGGCCTTTGCCTCTGGGGGTCGAGTCGCTGAGTTTTCTTGCTCCTTCGGTTTTAGCGTTTTGGTTGTTCGGTGGCAGCAGTCTCCATCTTTTTGGGCGCGGGGTGGGGCTGCTAGGTTCTGGAGGGGTCCAGGGTTTGTTGGTGCTTTGTTGGTCGGGCCGGGGGTGTGTCGTTTTTTGTGTTCAGTGGCGGCCCTCCGCTGTTGTTTGCGTGCCACAGCGTTTGGGTCCAGAGCGTGTTTTGCGTTGATCCGGTTCTGTTCGTCCCGGTTCGCGGGTGATAGTGTCCCGGGTGGTCAGCCGTGTTCTTGCGGCTAAGCTGCCTGTGTTCTTCCCTCATGCCTGTGGCGTTCGTGGCTTCACTGCTCTCGCTGCCGTCTGGGCGACGTGGCCTCGCGGTCTTTCGGGCATGGATTTTTGGTGTTCGTGCAGGGGCCTTGCTGCTCGTTGTTCTCGTGTTGTTCCCGGGACTTTTCGGGGCTGTGGCGCCTTGGGTTGGCGTTTGCTGCCGGTTGTCTTGCATCCTTGGGGGGTGCGTGGTGTCCGCCTCCCGGTTCTGTCCCTTTGACCTTACTCTGTGGGTAGTTAGCTCCGTGGAGCCAACGGGGCTCCCCCCAGAAAACCAGCGTTTAATGTAATGAAACGCCATTTTCTGGGTGAGACCCGTAGGCTCCCCGGCAACCCTCCCTCCCTCCGGTCGGCGGTTTTTCGCGTGTTTTGACATCCAGCCATCCAACTGATGGGTAGATAGCCGGCGTGGGAGGTCTGGGGCTCCCCGTTCCCCCTCCCGGGGAGGGGGGAGCTGCGCAGACAGCGGCGCGGTGACGTATGACGTCATACTAGTTTCCTTGTTTTCTGTTGAAGAGTTCTATCCACTAGTTCGGCTTTAGGTAGCAATTTTCACCAGAATAGGGGTTTGTTTTGGAATGCTTACCTTTCTGGATGCTTGACCCGGTCGATGGCAGACATAGAATGCTTCCAACCACATGGGGGTTTCTATAGGCCATTGCTCCCCTTGCCTCTCTGAGGGGGCCAGGTTCTGGCCGTGGTCCCCGGTAGGCCCTAGAACTCCATACACATGACTGATGCCAAAGTCTGACATTAGCATATCAGCCGGTAAAGCTCCGGGGAGCCTCCGGGTCTCACCCAGAAAATGGTGTTTCATTACATTCAACGCTGGTTTTTTTTATTATTATTAGTTTTCTACCACAGACGTGGCCACACATTTATAATGCTAAGCAGCATATATACATTTTCTTCTGTCCTCCATGGACAGGGTTAGAGATGTGTTAAACATATAGTTCAAGGGTTTATTGAACAATCAACCACAGAAGGTGATTTGGTGCTTTTAAAATGCTTAGCTAACCTACATACGTAAATACATAGATACACAAATTTACGTATGCCCTACATAAAGTGTTCGATGTGTCTTTTACATAGTGTCATTAATGTGCATTTACAAAGGTGAAATGTAATTTTGATCAGCTTCCATATATACTTTATACACATACATATACATACACACACATATATGTACATATACATACATATATACACACACATGCATTCACATACATTTGTCTCTTTTACTCTGACAGGGTGAGATAGCTGATAGAGAAACTAGTGTGCAATTAAGCACTTAATTAATCACTGAAGGTGATGAAGGTGCTTTTACAAGCTCAGGTTATATAGTTACATCACATACATACATTGTATAATTGATACATTACATGGTTAATCTTGGGTACAGTAGGCTGTTAGAGAGGGAGGGGAGGCAGCCGAGAACCCGCCCATACCCCCTTCCCCTTTCCTGCCCACTCCTCCTTACTCCTGCCCACCCTCCTTATTCCTGCCCACCCTCCTTATTCCTGCCCACCCTCCTTATTCCTGCCCAACCCTCCTTATTCCTGCCCAACCCTCCTTACTCCTGCTCACCCTCCTTATTCCTGCCCATCCTCCTTATTCCTGCCCACCCTCCTTACTCCTGCTCACCCTCCTTACTCCTGCTCACCCTCCTTATTCCTGCCCACCCCTCCTTATTCCTGCCCATCCTTCTTACTCCTGCCCACCCTCCTTATTCCTGCCCACCCTCGTTACTTTTGTTCAAAGCACAATACAGTGGTACCTCGGAATGCGATTGTCCCTGTATGCGAGGTTTTCGGAAGGCGAGCAGTATTTACTCCAAAAATTTGTCTCGGAAGGCGAGGGTTACTTCGGGACGCGAGTTTGTTGATACGCGTACAGGCCGACCTAGCGCGTGGTGGTTCGGCGATCGTCGCCCCTCCGCCCCTCAGTTTACCATTGTCTCGCGCTCAGTGACTACCCCCACATCAATTCTTCTCGCGGATTTTCAGTGTTTTGTTGGATTTTTTGTGATTTGTCTATACAATTTGTTATTATATATCTCACCATGGGTCCCAAGAAAGCCAGTGGTAAGGATAAAGGCCAGAAAGCTCATGTGAGGATGACAATAGAGGAGAAACAAGAGATCATTCGGAAGCATGAGAACGGTACACGTGTTGTTGAACTTTGTAGGCAGTACAACAAAGCCACATCAACAATATGCACTATACTTAAGAAGAAAAATAAGATTATGGGTGCTAAAGTGGCAAAAGGAGTAAGAACATTAACGGCACAAAGACCACAAATACTTGAAGAAGTGGAAAAGTTGTTATTAATTTGGATACACGACAAGGAGTTGAGGGGTGATAGTGTTTCGGAGGCCATTATTTGTGAGAAAGCCAGGGTGTTGCACGAAGACCTTCTAAAGAATACCCCTGCAACGAGTGATGCAGATAAGAAAGAGTTTAAGGCAAGCAGGGGCTGGTTTGAAAAATTTAGAAAGAGAAGTGGTATCCATAGTGTTACAAGGCATGGGGTTATGTGATGTGATTATGGAAGGGGACTCCCCTTCCAAACAGTAACTCCTCTCCTCCTCCCCCCTCCTCACCATCTTCCATACGCCTACAGCACTCGACAGCAAGGTAAGTAATAACTGGAACACAGTTTTGTAGGTTTATTTAGATGAATTTGGTAAATTAGGTATAAAAATTTAGTTTGATGTGGGGTTTTTGGGGTAGTCAGGAACGGATTAATTCATTTCCCTTTATTTCTTATGGGGAAATTAACTTCGGAATGCGAGTTTTCGGAAGGCGAGGCGTCTCCAGGAACGGATTAAACTCGTATTCTGAGGTATGCCTGTACTGTACCTAAAAAAATTTGTTTAATTTTTCTAAACATTTACTATGTTTTGGTGGGAAAAATTTAGTCATAGAAACCTTAAATTTGTTTTATTTTGCCTTAATAGGTAATACTGCTTCCAGTCTCTGCTCGGCTACCCAGGACGATAGCAAACACAACTTCTGCCCATTAATGATGGTAAGGACAATTTTATTCTTACTGTACTACCAGTGTGTGTGTTTATCATGTTGATGTCAATAACCAGTGATTGTGAGTGTATTAATCAAGATATTTTTATTAGTGTATTAATGTTGGTGTTGTCATTTACCAGTGATGGCAAGTGTATTAATTATATTGTCATTACCCAGTGATGATGAGTGTATTAATCATATTGGCATGACTCAGTGATGTTGAGTGTATTAACCCGTTTGTTGCTAAGGGCTATTTGTCCCTTGTCACCCACAGGCGTGTAACAAAAAAGAAAAAAAAAATTCTTCGTAACCTGTTAATTTGTGTTCCCTGACCACGAGAGAGAGAAAAAATTAATCCTACTTACAAATGACATAAATGAGCCGACAATATGAGCGATGACGTCACACCCTGCATGCTTGCTCATGCAAGGTGCGTCCCAGAGGCATTGCGCGCAGTCCTCAAGCAGTCAGAATTGCCACAAATTTATTTTTGCTGCATTATTTACAGTGTCTAGGCGTATTTTATCACAAATATTATTCAATAATTGTGTTGCATATAATGTTACTTCATGTTCAGTGGTAATAAATGTTGCATACATTGAGTATACACATGTGCACAAAAATATTTTCCCATTATGCCAATATAATATGTATTCACATTGTTCATTATTATATTTACACACATGCACATACTATTTACAGGTTTTTGCACTATTATTGCACATTTAGAATTCTTGGAGAGAGTGGTAGTTGTTGAAGCAGTTGACAGCACACAATGGGACTGCACAAGCTTCACACCATGTTTGCACAAGTTTACGTTTCTGATCTCATTTATTGTTCTACAAACTAAGCAATCACATTGGCCTATTGCACGCTTTCCAGCTGGTGGCAAATGTTTTAGTCGGTGTGCTAGAAAGCACTCCGTGTGAGTGAGCCTGGGTGTAGCAGCATGCTGCAACACTGGGTTCATGATGGGTCTTTGTATGCCAGGAACATCTTTGCCAAACTTTGCTAATAACTGTGTCCCAAGTGTAAAAGCAAACGAACGGAAACTTGGTTTATGTCCAGTTTTCACCAGATACATATTATAGCTGTTCAGCATACTTATGTCAACAAGATGGAAAAACACTTTTTTCGTCCACTTCAATGTTTTCCGCACACACTCGACAGTGCCCACCATCATGTCAGATTTATCAACCAAACGCATGTTGATATTAGTCAAGAACACAATCTGGCTTATTGGTTCTTGTGTTACTCGGTTCACCTTGCCAATGTTCACCATTGTACTATCATGAACGGTTGTCAGCAAGTTCACTTCTCTCGTGTCTTTCTACCTAACTGAGCGTATTTGATCACTTTTTCTTAGCTGGCAGTCACCAACTTCAAGTTTACTGTCAAACACTGGCATTTTCCTTCTTCTTGGCTTTACTGTGCCAAACAATCCAGTTCTATTTTAAATCAAGAACCTAGCTTGCAAGGGACTTGTATAGCAGTTATCCGTGTATAAAACGTGGCCCTTGTTCATCCATGGTGTCATCAGTGACTTTACCACACTACCCGAGAAACCATGTTGGTCGTTACCGAGAATGTCTACATCGCTAGTAGAATACAGAATCGTGTGTAACACATATCCTGTTTCATAGTCACAAAAAACAAAGAATTTCAATCCAAATTTGTTGCGTTTGGAGGGAATATACTGCTTGAATGCAACACGTCCTCTGAAAAGCATAAGGGAATCGTCAATCACCAGCTTCTGTGCTGGTACGTAGAAATCTCTGAACTTACCAATCGCTTCATTCATATAGTGCCTGACTCTCCAAAGTCTATCATCCTCTGTCTGGTCCTCATTACTTGCAAAATGAAGACACCTGAGGAGTATCTGAAACCTGTCTCGGGACATATTTCCTGAAGAAAGGTGTTGGAATAGTCTGGTCTTTGCTCCAATAATCTGTGATAGCATGTTTGACACAATGTTTCATCAACATACATATTGCCAAAAATACATACATTTCACCTACAATAGTGTTTTTCCAATGCTGCAATCGTGAATATTCTGTTATCTCTTTTCCAATGAGATGAGTCGCATGAAGGTTCATTTGGTGTACAATATATTCCATGAGCGGCTCATCATAAAATGCTGTAAAGTAATCCATTTCACACATGTCCTCACCATTATCAGGGAAAAGCTCTGTAATCCCAACTTCTTTATTGTCAAAGGCAGGAATTAGAGTAATAAAATCATCACCATCACTCCACACAAGTACACCTGCTGTCCTGCGAGACGCAACAGTGGCACGACAGCGAGGAAGTGTTGCACACCGTGGACCAGGAGCTAAAGTCCGTCTATGCAAAGTACGGGCGCTATGTGAACGTGAGGTGAAATCACGTGAACATGAGGGTCTTGGTTCCTCATGTGGTGCCATGCGGCGGCGCTTGGCTGGGCGAGACGCTGCTGACGCAACAAATTCTCGCCCAGTATCACCACTGGTACTAGCAACAGGCACGGTAACACTATGCTCTGAATCCACTTCACTAAAACCAGAAAATGAGTCACCTTCCTCTGACTCATCGCCCAAAATATCCTCGTACTCTAAATAAGCACAAGAACTGTGTGGTCGTGGGTGAATTGGAGTAGACACTGGGTGAGGAGGCACGGGTGAGCGTGTAGGCCTCGCCATGGGAGGAGACTACTGTATCTCATATTCACCGTCTGTGCTACTATCATCGGACAATTGTCTGTAGTCCTTATCAATGTCAGGGTCATCAAAAATCACTGTCCTCACCATCAGAAAATAATTCACTAGTTATTTGCTCTTGAGTAAGTGATTGCGTGGTGCGTGCTCAGGAGGCGTTTGGCCGTGCGTTCGCCATGGTGACCGCTGGGTATTTGGGGCCTCCCACGCATTGGTAGCATGAGCTGGATATTTTTTATAAAATGGCAGCTGGTTTACTATATCCCCTGGGCAGCGTATGGGGGGGGCCCCCTACCCCACTGGCCATTCAAATCTTGTGTGGTATTCCATCACGTCATATGACATGATGCACAATTTATAGCAAGTTACTCAACACATCATATGACGTGTTGCGCAGTTTAAGGGTTAATCATGGTGTTATTACCCAGTTATGTTGAGTGTATTAACCCTCTGAAATGCAAATACTGTAGTGTATAATTTTGCTCAATCAGGGGTGTGCATAACACCTTAACCACTGCACTGTGCCAAACGACAAATGCCTACCTTGAGGCTACCTTGAGGTGCTTCCGGGGCTTAGTGTCCCCGCGGCCCGGTCGTCGACCAGGCCTCCTGGTTGCTGGACTGATCAACCAGGCTGTTAGACGCGGCTGCTCGCAGCCTGACGTATGAGTCACAGCCTGGTTGATCAGGTATCCTTTGGAGGTGCTTATCCAGTTCTCTCTTGAACACTGTGAGGGGTTTGCCAGTTATGCCCCTTATGTGTAGTGGAAGCGTGTTGAACAGTCTCGGGCCTCTGATGTTGATAGAGTTCTCTCTCAGAGTACCTGTTGCACCTCTGCTTTTCAACGGGGGTATTCTGCACATCCTGCCATGTCTTCTGGTCTCATGTGGTGTTATTTCTGTGTGCAGGTTTGGGACCAGCCCCTCAATTATTTTCCACGTGTAAATTATTATGTATCTCTCCCGCCTGCGCTCAAGGGAGTACAGATTTAGGCTCTTTAGTCGGTCCCAGTAATTTAGATGTTTTACTGAGTGGATTCTAGCAGTAAAGGATCTCTGCACGCTCTCTAGGTCAGCAATTTCTCCAGCTTTGAAAGGGGCTGTCATTGTGCAGCAGTACTCCACTCTAGATAGCACAAGCGTTTTGAAAAGTATCATCATCGGTATAGCATCTCTAGTGTGAAAAGTTCTTGTTATCCAACCTGTCATTTTTCTTGCAGTTGTGACGGCTACTTTATTGTGTTCTTTAAAGGTAAGGTCTTCCGACATGAGTACACCCATGTCCTTTACATTGCCTTTTCGTTCTATGTTATGTACGTATATTATGCCTATATTATGCGTATATTATGTTATGTATATTATGCCTGCGTTTTGTACGTGGTTTCTGTTTTTATATTTTCAATTTTTCCGTAGCGCATGAGCTGAAACTTATCCTCGTTGAATACCATATTATTTTCTGTAGCCCATAGAAAGACCTGATCTACATCTGATTGGAGGTTTGCCGTGTCCTCTATGTTGCCAACTCTCATGAAAATCCTAGTGTCATCTGCAAAGGATGATACAGTGCTATAGGTTGTGTTCTGGTCTATGTCCGATATGAGGATGAGAAAAAGTACTGGAGCAAGCACAGTACCCTGGGGGACTGAGCTCTTCACGGTTGATGGGCTGGATTTCATTTTGTTGACTATTACACATTGGGTTCTGTCAGTCAGGAAATTGTAGATCCATCTGCCTATTTTCCTGGTAATTCCTTTTGAACGCATTTTATGTGCAATAACACCATGGTCACATTTATCAAAAGCTTTTGCGAAATCTGTGTAAATTACATCAGCGTTTTGTTTGTCTTCCATAGCATCTAATGCCATATCATAGTGGTCCAGCAACTGCGACAGGCAACAGCGCCCTGTTCTGAAACCATGTTGTCCGGGGTTATGGAGATGCTGTGATTCCATGTATTTTGTGATCTTACTTCTTAGCACTCTCTCAAAAATTTTTATGATGTGCGATGTTAGTGCTATCGGTCTGTAATTTTTTGCCTCTGCCTTATTTCCTCCTTTATGGAGTGGTGCTATCTCTGCTGTTTTTAGTATGTCAGGGATAACGCCAGTATCTAGGCTTTGTCTCCACAGAATGTGAAGGGCCTGCGATAGTGGTTTTTTACAGTTCTTGATGAATATGGAGTTCCAAGAATCCGGGCCTGGTGCAGAGTGCATAGGCATACTGTTTATGGCTTCTTCAAAATCTAGTGGGGATAGGGCGACGTCTGATATGTGATTTGATGTTGGTATCATGTCCATGAAAAATTCATTTGGGTTATCAATCTTTAGTGCATTTAATGGCTCACTGAAAACAGAGTCGTACTGCTTCCTCAGTAACTCGCTCATTTCTTTGTTGTCATCTGTGAAAGTTCCATCTCCCTTTCGCAGGGGCCCGATACTAGATGTGGTTTTTGATCTTGATTTTGCATAGGAGAAAAAATATTTCGGATTTCTCTCTATTTCACTGATGGCCTTTTGCTCTCTTTGCCTCTCCTGGGTTTTGTATGATTCTTGTAGCTTGAGTTCAATTGTTTCTATTTCTCTACCTAACCTTCTTCGCCGTTCTTGAGATAGGGTGCGACTCTCAAGTTGTTCCGCGATTCGTTTTCTTCGCCTATATAGGGAACGACGTTCCCGTTCCAATCTGCATCTCTTTCTCTTTTTTCTTAGGGGTATGCGGTTTGAACATATTTCTAGTGCTACTGAGCTTATTTTTTCCAGGCACTGGTTCAGGTTTGCATTTCCTAGCTGTTCTTCCCAGTTTATTTCTGTGAAGTCCTGGTTTATTTGCTCCCAGTTTATCCATTTATTATTGAAGTTGAATTTGCTGAAATCTCCTCCACCGGGAATCTAGACTGGTTTTGAAGGTCCATTCCCCATGGTTGTCAGAACTTCAATTAAGTTGTGATCTGAGTAACAGGTATTTGTAATCATTATGTTCCCGATCAACTCATCATTATTAGTGAAAATGAGGTCCAGCGTGTTCTCCTTCCTAGTTGGTTCTACTATTTGCTGGTTTAAGGCAAACCTATCGCACATCCGTAGCAGGTCATTTGCATGTGCCTGCTCATTTAGGCTACTTCCTGGTATTCTTTCTGATATTACTGTACTAGCCAAGTGCTTCCATTTCAGGTGCCGTAGGTTGAAGTCCCCAAGCAGGATGATGTTCGGAGCTGGATTTGTGAGGTTTTCCAAGCAGTGCTCTATTTTCATTAGTTGGTCTTTAAACTGCTGAGGGTTTGCCTCCGGTGACTTATATACAAGGACAACAACTACATTTAGGATCTCTATTTTGATTAATAGCCTTTCGCCAATTACTGCGCCAACTGACAAAAGTATGTTTTATTTCTTCATACACAGTCGAAGTGTGCTCGCGGTAGGTTGGGTACAAAATGGACTCTTAGGACCTCCAGTGAGAGGCAGCCATCTTGGAAAAAATTCCCAGAATGTCCTAGGGCTGCTGGCTGGGTTAGTACTGAGTGAGCAACAATGAGTGGCACACGCGCCTCTGGCTCCCAAACACCTGTCCAACACGGTGTTGACTTGGGTACAAGATGGATTCCTGAGGTGTTTGCCAGATTGAAAAAAATTCCCAGCATTCCCCACGGTCTTGGGTAGGCTCATATTCAAGGTAGCAACCATGTCGTATTCATCCATATCGAGCTCCCAGCCCTAGTCGGCCATGTTTTTAAGAAGGCATATTGCTTAAAGATGAGCATGCCAATGATTTTGATAACCCAAATCTGGAAAAAGACCTAACACAGGTGTCTGCTACTAGTGATATGGATATTGAAGTGAACGATGTGGAGAGTGTGTACAGTACACAGCTCTCACAGCCCTGCCATGCCGGACTAGGTCATCACCATCAGTGGAACAACACAAATGAATTTTTGTATGTTCCACTGAACATTTAGTGCCAAATGCAAATCATTTGGACCATCCGGGAATTCGTTAGAGCGGGGTCTGTTAGAGTGATGATGCACTGTATTTGAAAAGAAAAAATGCAAGAATAGAGAAGTGATTGCAAATATTATTCAGCAGATATGTAAGTAATAAAATTTAGCAGATACTGTATATAAGTAATAAAATTTACTAGATATAAAAGTAAAAATAATAAAGAACAGAAGAGTGGGAAATTAGATAACTAATCAATTAAGGTTTCTAGAGTAAACGAACTGAGATTCAAATAATTAATCAAATGGAATACAAATAATTAGCTAAGTTAAGAATTACATTAATATTGTAATACAGTGATACCTCGGTTTAAGAATTTAATCAGTTCCTGGAGACAGCTCGTAACCCGAAAACTCGTAACCCGAAGCTAATTTCCCCATAAGAAATAATGGGAAATGAATTAATCCGTTCCAGACTACCCAAAAACCTCACTTCAAACTAAATTTTATACTTAATTCAACTAAATCTACACTACAAACCCTCTGAAATGCAAATAGTGTATAGTTTTGCTCATTCAGGGGTGCGCATAACACCTTAACCACTGCACTGTGCCAAACGACAAATGCCATTCGCCAATTACTGCACCAACTGACAAAAGTATTTTTTGTTCAAGTTATTACTTACCATTGGTGATGAATGCTGTAGGTGTATGAACGATGGTGAGGAGGAGAGGGGTTACTGTTTGGAAGAAGAGTCCCCTTCTATTATAACATCAGGCAGTGAGGACCTCTCAGGGGTGCATTCTCTGGCACGTTTTGCCTGCATACCACTAGGTCCTGGTTGTGGCTCACTGTTCGATGTTCTCACAACATATCTGTCCATGGAAGCTTGTTTTTCCCTTTTGCGCAAGATGTCTCAGTAGTGAAGCATCACAATGTCATTGAAAAGATTAAGACAACGGCCTACTACAGCTTTCTCTGGGTGAGTCTTTTCAATAAAAGTTTGAATGTCTTCCCACATCTGACACACCTTAATTTCTGCAGAAGGGACATTCGCTACTGCCTCATCCTCCTCCACTGGAGAATCATCAGCTCGGTCGTCTTGCTGTTCCTTTTGAAGGGCTTGGAGTTCTTCGGTGGTCAGTTCTTCGTTGTGTTCTTCCACCAACTCCTCCACATCACCATCCAATTCCAAGCCCATTTGCCGGCCCAGAGTAACAATTTCCTCAACAATAGGCGCATCATTTACAGGTTCAAACCCCTCAAAGTCTTGTTCTGTCACACATTCAGGCCACAATTTTTTCCAGCCAGAGATCAGGGTTCTTTGAGTCACTTCTTGCCAGGCTTTGTCAACGAGTTTTAAAGCACTACAAATGTTAAAATGGTGTTTCCAGAACTCTTTGAGGGTGAGGTTTGTGGCTTCAGTCAATTCAAAACATTTCCGGCAAAGTGCCCTTTCATAAAGTTCCTTAAAATTCGCTATGATTTTCTGGTCCATAGGCTGAATTAGAGGAGTGGTGTTAGGCGGAAGGAACTTTACTGTGAGAAATTTATTGTATCTGGGCAACAAATCATCTTCCAAGCCTGGAGGATGATCAGGAGCATTGTCGAGGAGAAGCAGGGCCATGAGTGGCAAATGTTTCTCCTGCAGATATTTTTCTATGGCAGGGCACACCACTTCATTCACCCACTCCATAAAAAAAATCCTAGTCACCCATGCCTTATTATTAGCCTTCCACATCACACACATTTGGGTTTTCTGCACTTTATACTGTTTGAAAACCCTTGGATTTTCAGAATGATACACTAGCAAGGGTTTAATTTTCAAATCGCCACTCGCATTTGAACACAGCACAAGTGTAAACCTATCTTTCATAGGCTTGTGTCCAGGCAATGCTTTTTCCTCCTTGGTAATGTATGTCCTCTTAGGCAATCTTTTAAAGAACAGTCCTGTTTCATCACAATTAAACACCTGTTGCGGTAGGTAACCCTCAGCCTCTGCAAACTCCTTAAATTCTTCAATAAATTTCTCGGCGGCTGGTTTGTCTGAGCTGGCAGCCTCCCCATACCTCACAACACTATGAATACCGCTTCTTTTTCTAAATTTCTCAAACCATCCCCTGCTTGCCTTAAAGTCTCTTTCTACACTCGTTCCAGGGGTTTTCTTTACATGGTCTTCGTGCAATACTCTGGCTTTCTCACAAATGATGGCCTCCGAAACACTGTCACCCATTATCTCCTTGTCGTGTATCCAAATTAATAACAACTTTTCCACTTCCTCAAGTATTTGTGGTCTTTGTTTTATGATTATTGATACTCCTTTTGCCACTTTGGCACTCATAATGTCCTTTTTCTTGGAAAGTATAGTACATATCGTTGACGTGGATTTGTTGTACTGCCTACAAAGTTCAACAACACGTGCACCATTTTCATGCTTCCGAATGATCTCTTACTTTTCCTCTATTGTCATCCTCACATGTGATTTCTTGCCTTGATCCTTACCACTGGCTTTCTTGGGACCAATTGCGATGTATATTATAACAAATTTTATGATCAAATAGCAAAAACTCAGAAAATAAATGGTAAATCCTTGTGAAGAATTCAGGTGAGATAGTCACTGGGCGCGAGGCACTGGCAAACTGAGTTGCAATCGCCGAGCCACCACGCGCTAGGTTGGCCCGTACGCGTATCAACAAACTCGTATCCTGAGGCAACCCTCGTAACCCGATGCAAATTTTCTGAGCAATTCCTGCTCGTAACCTGAAAAGCTCGTAACCAGGGACGCTCATAAGCTGAGGTACCACTGTACATGAATATTATATGGTAATAATACAAGATGGGCAAGGATATGCAATATAAACAGGCAATACACAGGCAAAAGAAAAAAAGAGAACAAAGTGAGAATTAGACAATTAGATTAAGATTATGAATAAATAAATGGATTCAGATTGAAAATAATACAGTATCCACTCAATTTAACAGCCTATATGGGGCTGAGCCCTAGTCGTTATTTACGGAGCTCCGTTATTTCCGAAGTTAAGTCGGGTCGGGTAATTTTTCAAGTAACATTCAGGTAGGATATATTTTATACTGTATAACTAAAATTAAATAAAGTTCATTGTGTAATTGCATTCCAATTTAGTGCCACACCGACGATTAAGCCAGTTGTTGGCTGCTGCATGGATGATGTGTGAACACGGTCTGATCAAGCCCAGATGGGTGGGAAAAAATTGATTCATTCCTTTGTATTGCAAAATATTTCATGTATCAATCAGCAAGTTAATATTTTCTCAATAATATTTTAGAGATGTGTTTTGATTTACCCTGAACAGTGCAGGTAATGTATTTTTAATGTTACAACACAGGCTGTGGCGACCATGCCATAACAATGGCGATCGAGCCTTGTCACTGAGAGCTAGCCAAGACGAAATATTTTGAGCTCACCTATTCTCTGCTGACGGTAGAATATACATTTGCAGAGACTAATATGTAGCTTTTGTTGAAAAAAAACAATTAATATCTTGTAATACTATAATAAAATTGGTAAATTGACTTACTTTTAATGAAGCTGAAGATTACGAAGCTGTGAAGATTACGTCATCCTCTGCAGCGCTTGTTTTATAGTTTATATTGTATACAGGGTACATACTGTATGTACACTTATTTTCAGGCATATTTTAATAGAGTATCCTTCTGTTTCTTGATGTCACTTACTGTACTTTTCCCGATGTTAAACTCTGCTGCTGGTCGTGCATGAGAATATCCTTTATCAAGTTTCTTAATTAACTCCAGCTTCTGTGCAACCGTCAGGCGCTTCCTTTGGGTAACTTTTGGCATTTTGTAAATTAAAAAGATCACAATTACAGTACAGTAATATCCTTCACAATTGAAGCTAGCCGCGCGAGTTCACGGTAAACAATGGGAACACATGGCCCGGCGGAGTACATACTAGGTCCGTGGGAAAAAAAATACCTAGTGCCTATACATACTATAAAAGGTATTTAATAAGAAAACAAAGACTTTTGCTTAATAAAAACTGTTTCAAAATATTTTATTAATAATAATTTACAATTTTCTTCATTAAAGTGAATCATTTTAAAAGAAAATTAAGATGTAATATATGACTCTGGACGATCCAGGTCGGTGGCGGCCTGGTCGCCATGTGAGGGGACGCTGATGCCACAACAAACCCAATACCGACTGTCGGTAATATCGACCGCAGACCGGTATAGCAGGCTCCAGATACTGGGCTCCCAAACCGGTCGTTAATACCGGCAGATCGGTATAAAAGAGGCCGTTAAATTGAGTGGATACTGTAATAAAAAAGGAAACATAATTAATCAAATTAAAAATTCAGTAATCTCTTAAGATTGTAATACAGTAATATCATATGGTAATAAGACAAGTTGGATAAGGGTATGCAATAGAAACAAACACATATCGGCCTGGAAGCACTGATGTACTTAAAGCTTAAGAATCCATTAACAATACTGGAATATTAGACAACAAAGACGACTAGTAGCTAATATTAATGGGCAGATATATAAGTGAGAAATTAAATTATTAATTTTTAATTCACAAAGTAATGAATTAAACATTCAGATAATTTGACAAATTAAGAGTTCAAGGTTTATTACATTTTGGGAAATTGAAGTGTTAGTATCAACAGATAAATGGGTAAGTTGCAAATATTGTAAGCTAAGAATATGATAACTAGACAAATTAAGCATTAAAAAAATTATTACATTTTATAAAATTGAAGTCATTGTAGTAATAGTTATAAGAGGGTAAATTATATGTATTTAAAGCCATTTATATAAAAAAGAAGCATTTAGTAATTAATATTCAAATATAAAAAAGCCAAAATTTAAATATGGTTAGGCTAGGTAAGGCCTGATCACTCATGTGTTACTCTCAGCAATGACATTGGAAGTTCGCTGACTTCCAGTTATGTCACAATCAACAAAGAAAGTTAGTAATTGTTGGACACTTTTGATTTCATGTCTTTTGCTGTTCTTTCTTAGCAATGGTCGTTCCATTCCTGGTGTAGCACTGCTTCATAAGATTTGGGTTTTGTTTGTGAACATGATGCAGTCTGCAGAGGAGGATCAACGCTGCTTGGTAAGGCACTCATTAATATAAAGGTTGGTTTTATATTTGTAGCTGATTGAATGAGGTCTTACTTATCATTGGGATAAGCTAGTTTAGTGAGCATCTGCCTGGTGCTGTGGTGATTGTTTTTATCTATTCTGATAGATTTAATAGTATCAGTAAAGTTTATCTCTGATGTAATCAGTTGATGAGCTACACTTGAACAGTTTTGACCTTCTTGTTCTTCAGGCAGTTCAGTAGAGCTGATGATGAGCAAATCATGGAGTTGTTGTTAATACTGTTGTCTGGAGAGCCTGAAACACTTATAAATTAAGTACTACCTACCTAACTACACATGCTGTATTGCATATTAATGGGTTATAAACCAGTCCAAACAGGGTATAGTTATGAAATACTATAACTCTCATATTGGGTGGGGTGGATATTATGAGGGACTGGTGGCTCATAACAGTTGTAACTAACATGTGTTGTGAGTGTATTAATAATTATCACTTTCGCACTCCGATGTCGCTTTCCAGTGACATCCGTTTTTCTCCTGGGCCGTCTCGGATGATGTGGTCAGAATCATCTATTAAAATATTTGTTAAAAATTAAAATTTTAACTGATCAATCTGGGTGTGGTTTCAAAATGAGCACCTTTAGATTGCACACAATTTGATGCCAAAATGAAAGACGTCACATGAAAATTGATGTCAGAACACTGGAAAGATATAAATAATTTTGTGGTGATGAGTGTCAAAAAGTGTCCAAAAGTTAAAATATTTGTTAAAATTCTATTTATTATTTTATTATTATGGAACTAGTTTTAAAATACGCGCCTTTAGATTGCATATAATTTTGATACCAAAATGAAAGACATAACACGAAAATTGATGTCAGAACATTGGAAAAAATATTTAGTATTTCTTTTGTTTTTGGCTATGATGAATTGTTCTAAAATTAACCCTTTAACTGCACGGCCTATAAATATGACATTCCCTAGTGCGCAGGAAATGAAACCTTGGGAAAAAATTATTTTTTCTTCGGAAAGTGTCAAAAACCCCTCCCTGTACAGGCATACCTCAGAATGCGAGTTTAATCCGTTCCTGGAGACGCCTCGCCTTCCGAAAACTCGCATTCCGAAGTTAATTTCCCCATAAGAAATAAAGGGAAATGAATTAATCCGTTCCTGACTACCCCAAAAACCCCACATCAAACTTAATTTTTATACCTAATTTACCTAATTCATCTAAATAAACCTACAAAACTATGTTCCAGTTATTACTTACCTTGCTGTCGAGTGCTGTAGGCGTATGGAAGATGGTGAGGAGGGGGGAGGAGGAGAGGAGTTACTGTTTGGAAGGGGAGTCCCCTTCCATAATCACATCAGGCAGTGAGGACCTTTCTGGTGTGCTCTCCCTGGGACGTTTAACCTGAGTGCCACTAGGTCCTGGTTGAGGCTCACTGCTCGATTTCCTCACCACAAATCTGTCCATGGAAGCTTGCTTTTCCCTTCTTCGCAAGCTGTCTCTGTAGTAAGGCATCACATTGTCATTGAAAAGATTAAGACAACGGCCTACTACAGCTTTCTCTGGGTGAGTCTGTTCAATAGTTGTTTGAATCTCTTCCCACATCTGACACACCTTCTTAATTACTGCAGAAGGGACATTCGCTGGTGCTGTTGGTGCTGCTGCCACCTCCTCCTCCACTGCAGAATCATTCGCTGCTGCGTTGGCTTGCTGTTCCTGTTGAAGGGCTAGGAGTTCTTCGGTGGTCAGTTCTTCGTTGTGTTCTTCCACCAAGTCCTCCACATCACCACCATCCAATTCCAAGCCCATTTGCTGGCCTAGACTAACAATTTCCTCAACAATAGGCGCATCATTTATAGGCTCAAACCCCTCAAAGTCTAGTTCTCTCACACCTTCAGGCCACAATTTTCTCCAGCCAGAGATCAGGGTTCTTTGAGTCACTTCTTGCCAGGCTTTGTCAACGAGTTTTAAAGCACTACAAATGTTAAAATGCTCTCTCCAGAACTCTTTGAGGGTGAGGTTTGTGGCTTCAGTCACTTGAAAACATTTCCGGAAAAGTGCCCTTTCATACAGTTTCTTAAAATTCGCTATGATTTTCTGGTCCATAGGCTGAATTAGAGGAGTGGTGTTAGGAGGAAGGAATTTAACTGTGAGGAATTTATTGTATTTAGGCAACAAATCATCTTCCAAGCCTGGAGGATGAGCAGGAGCATTGTCAAGGAGAAGCACGGCTTTGAGTGGCAATTGTTTCTCCTGCAGATATTTTTCTATGGCAGGGCACAGCACTTCATTCACCCACTCCGAAAAAATAAGCCTAGTCACCCATGCTTTTTTATTAGACTTCCACATCACACACAAATGGGTTTTCTGCACATTATACTGTTTGAAAACCCTTGGATTTTCAGAATGATACACTAGCAAGGGTTTAATTTTCAAATCGCCACTCGCATTTCCACACAGCACAAGCGTAAACCTATCTTTCATAGGCTTGTGTCCAGGCAATGCTTTTTCCTCCTTGGTAATGTATGTCCTCTTAGGCATTCTTTTCCAAAACAGTCCTGTTTCATCACAATTAAACACTTGTTGCGGTAGGTATCCCCCAGTCTCTGCAAACTCTTAAATTCTTCAATAAATCGTCCAGCGGCTGGTTTGTCTGAGCTGGCTGCCTCCCCATGCCTTGTAACACTATGGATACCACTTATCTTTCTAAATTTTTCAAACCAGCCCCTGCTTGCCTTAAACTCTTTCTTATCTGCATCACTCGTTGCAGGGGTCTTCTTTAGAAGGTCTTCGTGCAACACCCTGGCTTTCTCACAAATAATGGCCTCCTAAACACTATCACCCCTCAACTCCTTGTCGTGTATCCAAATTAATAACAACTTTTCCACTTCTTCAAGTATTTGTGGTCTTTGTGCCGTTAATGTTCTTACTCCTTTTGCCACATTAGCACCCATAATCTTATTTTTCTTCTTAAGTATAGTGCATATTGTTGATGTGGCTTTGTTGTACTGCCTACAAAGTTCAACAACACGTGTACCGTTCTCATGCTTCCGAATGATCTCTTGTTTCTCCTCTATTGTCATCCTCACATGAGCTTTCTGGCCTTTATCCTTACCACTGGCTTTCTTGGGACCCATGGTGAGATATATAATAACAAATTGTATAGACAAATCACAAAAAATCCAACAAAACACTGAAAATCCGCGAGAAGAATTGATGTGGGGGTAGTCACTGAGCGCGAGACAATGGTAAACTGAGGGGCAGCGGGTCAGAGGGGCGACGATCGCCGAACCACCACGCGCTAGGTCGGCCTGTACGCGTATCAACAAACTCGCGTCCCGAAGTAACCATCGCCTTCCGAGACAAATTTTTGGAGTAAATACTGCTCGCCTTCCGAAAACCTCGCATACAGGGACAATCGCATTCCGAGGTACCACTGTATATGGGTATAGCAACGCAAGTTCGAAATTGTACTTACTTTGGCTGCTATGGGGTCCGAAAGGTGGGCCGTGATGTCATAATTCCCCGTGCGCCAGAGCAGTATGCTCCCGGGGCCGGTGGGGCACCCTGGGGCGGGGCGCGCGAGTTGCCGCGAATATATTTTTGCACATTTTTTGCGCACAGTTCCAAATACATTTTATTTGTTTTTATATGCTAATCCTATGTATAATGAACACGTACACTATATTATGGCAGTAAAACATCCGTACTGTCTGAAGACACTGTGTTACGTGCGTGACACTTGTGTACACATATGTTGCACATATTTACCATGTATCATGCTAATTTATGTATATATACAATCTATTTACAGACTATACACTGTCACACACTATATACATTCACCATCAACACACTCAGAACACCGCGAGTGTGAGCAGCCACACCCAGCCAGCCCTCCTCACTCTAACATCTTACTCGCCAACATTGCTCCTCCCACCATACTGTTATTGCATTTATTACACAATTTACACATGATATATATACCTATCTACATGTTTTATTTACCAGAACTATGCAAGTAATCCGGTATTGTGTCCAAACAGCACAATGGCCACCATACACTGCATGAAAAATCACACAGCAGACAGCAGACGATGCTACAATTACGACGTTACCTCCCTCGCCAAAATAGCTCCTCACAGCATACTTTTGGTGCTGTTATTACACTATTCCACACACACTGTATATACCCATGTACATGTGTGTTCCCCATAGTGAACCACGAAGCTAGTATGGTGAGCAAGACAAGAGTTACTGCCACACAGTGAGGCTACCTCAATTCTCTCCCTTCCTCCCTCCCTCACCAAACTTCCTCCTTTCTACGCACAACGCTCAATATAACCACAATCCTGGTCACTAATACCTGTAAATGAATAATTGACCACAAGTTTATTTTGAAAAGGAACCTAAAAAGTAGTTTGAAGGTTCCTACATGGACGAAATAATGCTGTGGTGCTGTGGCTAGTGCTGTGAACATCGTGAACAGCATTGAATCACTGATAATTGAACACTGTACCCAGTTATTATCACACTCGGGCTCTTCTATAATACTATCATGGCTAAATAAAACAGATTATATATAGATTTTGACAATATTAGGCGATGCTGTGGTCACACACTGAACAGCAGTGCTGTGCGCTCATGCTGCGAGCTCCAGCCTTGGTTGCTCACTCACTACTGAGGCTCTGGCACCCGGCAATGTGGACCATGATTTTTTTTAAAGATGGCATCTGTTTACAAGAGCCCTGAGGAAGCTGATGTGAACCCCATGTAGCTGCGGGAGTTTTGAATGGAACATGAAAAATAAAAACACCCGAAGCCTGGGCTTGCAGGTGCGTTGTGCAGTTAAAGGGTTAATGGTAATTACTGTACTGTAGTGTATAGGCTGCTCCACATCTCCCTTACCCCCCTAGGTGGTCCCCTCCCAACGCTCCTCTCTCTCCTAACACAACCTACCCACCCCTGCCTACACCATGCGCCTCAAGCCACAGCCATACGGGATTAATACGGTACGGCCCACGGCCTGGCTTTCCTATCCGAACAATTCACTCGTTGTCCGGCTGACTGTCCGGATATTGCAACATAGGCAGCAAGTTATTAACTGGCCCAGATTTTCCGGCTCCTAAGGACATTTTGGCTGGATATTGAGAACTTTATCCGGTCACAATTTTGGCCGTACTCTATAAGGGGGTTTTCCGGATATTCGAATCCCGGATAATCGAGTGTCTACAGTAATTATTTTGTGTGACATGGAGTTGGAATTGAGCTGTGTTTTTATCATAACATAAATTTTGTGAGTACTGTATAGAATTTTTTAAATTTTTTTCATTTTTTTTAACTGTTTTTCTTATATTTCAGTGATGGGAACATCAGATCATTTGATGTTCCCAATTTTCTAATGGAACATCAGATCATTTGGGAATGTATCGGATGAGGGAGTAGGGAATGGTGGAGGGGACGGAGGTGGGGAATGGTGGGGAGGACGAGGGGACGGGAGTGGGGGGATGGTGAGGGAGACAGAGGAGGAGGGGGGGTAATGGTGGGAAGGACGAGGAGATGGGGGTTACCTTGAGGTTACCTTGAGGTTACCTTGAGGTGCTTCCGGGGCTTAGCGTCTCCCCGCCCCGGTCATAGACCAGGCCTCCTGGTTGCCGGACTGATCAACCAGGCTGTTGGACGCGGCTGCTCGCAGTCTGACGTATGAGTCACAGCCTGGTTGATCAGGTATCCTTTGGAGGTGCTTATCCAGTTCTCTCTTGAACACTGTGAGGGGTCGGCCAGTTATGCCCCTTATGTGTAGTGGAAGCGTGTTGAACAGTCTCGGGCCTCTGATGTTGATAGAGTTCTCTCTCAGAGTACCTGTTGCACCTCTGCTTTTCAACAGGGGTATTTTGCACATCCTGCCATGTCTTCTGGTCTCATGTGATGTTATTTCTGTGTGCAGGTTTGGGACCAGCCCCTCTAATATTTTCCACGTGTAAATTATTATGTACCTCTCCCGCCTGCGCTCAAGGGAATACAGTTTTAGGCTCTTTAGTCTGGGGAGTTGGGGATGGTGGGGACCGAGGGGACTGGGGAATGGAGAATGGTGGGGAGGACAAGGGTACAGGGGAGTTGGTGATGGTGAAGAGGATGAGGGGACTGTGGAGGGGGGGAATGGTAGGGAGGATGAGTTGACGGGGGAGTGAGAGATAGTTTGGAGGACGAGGGGATGATGGAGTGGGGAATGGTTAGGAGGACGAGGGTAAGGGGGAGTGAGGAATGGTTGGGAGGATGAGGGGACCGCGGAATGGTGGGGAGGACTGGGATACAAGGAAAAGTTGCTGTGGCTCAAGATCGCACATGCGTTGCTGAGCCACAGCAACGTGTGGCCAAGTACAGCTAGTAAGGAATAATGTATATTGGATTAATCAGTTCCAAACCACAAAAATAAATACTGTATAGTTATACAGTAATTAAATGGAATAAATGCTAACACACTACACTTTACCTGTACTTCAGAGAGTTGATGGCATATATGGAAACTAGTGAGGCAGAGGAAGAGAGATGTTCTTTGGCAGGGGAGTTCCCTAACATTAAAACTTCTGGAAGTTGTGCTTCTGATGTTCTTTCTCTTTTCTGTCTTTTTCTGTTTCCCTCATTACACTCACTGAATGTTTTCCTTACAAGAAACTTGTCCAAGGATGATTGTTTTTGCCTGTGCATTAAAATGTTTTTAAAGTAAGTCATAGCACTGTCATTCAACAGATTTGTAACAGTTTTTCAAGGTGATAATTTCAAGAAAAGGTTTACACTTTCCCTCATTTTGCACACATTTCTTTTAATAGAGAACTAGAGTTAGGCATAACAAACTCTGTAACAAGAGCTGACACTCAGGTACCACTCTCATATTTAGCTGTGAGTTCTTTCTTCATCTGTATCATGATTCTAACCATTTTTCTTTTTGCTAGGCTCATATTACAAACTTTCATAGGTGACATGGTGACTTATTTACAATAAGAATATAAAAAATATCCAAGAAAAAAGTGTAGTAGGTTGTGCACTGAACAACAGCTATGGTGAAACTGATGCATCAGGGACGCGTGTTTACATCTGAATGCCGAGCAAACAGACGAATACCGAACATGAACACAGCGTCTGAATACCGAAAAGTGCGAATTCTTAGCAGTGCAAATACCGAGGCTCCTCTGTACAAAGAAATTATATAAATATTATGTAATTTGTATTGGTAAATACAGTACAATACTGTAATATTGCTTTTTGTTGTAAATTCTTCTAGCTTAACCAAATATTTTTTTCCACAGGATAACAACCCAGAGGAATGTTCAGTGTGTTTTAACAATTATGATGACAATCAGCTACGGCCTCGCACACTGCCGTGCGGCCACACATTCTGCTCCCAGTGTATTGACAATGCTAACAAGAATGGGCAGCTGACCTGCCCCAGCTGCCGTGCCGAGCATGCTGCCACAGCTGCTACTCGGTTCCCAATTAATTATGGTATGGAAGCTCTTATCAGAAAACTAAAAGGTATCAAGGTTGTACCAGAGAAAACGTTACCAGCAAAACCCATTAAAGCTCCTGCAAGAGGAATCAGCAAGAAGTTACATTCCATGGTGGAGGAGCAGAAGAGCAGCATCAGCAGCCTCATTACTAGCTGTGAAGAGGTACTGTCCCAGCTGAGGGAGTACCGGGGGCAGCTGGGGGACTGGAAGACTTGCCACCTCCAGCTCCAGGACAGACTTTATGCTCTGGTAGAGCAGAACAAGTCAGCAATGAAACTCTTGGAACTGGAGGATACCAGTGTGGTGGATATGACAACACAAGGAGAGGAAGGGAAGACTCAGCTGCAGGCCATGTTGGGGAGTCTCGACACAGGCAACACAGCACAGGAAGTATTCATGACCATCAATGAAGTTGACCAATGCAACATGGAGGTAGAAAATTGGCTCCAGAAGTGCCAGGAACTCTTCCCAGATGTCAAGACTGTCCACACCTCAGTGAAGGTACGTTGCTGAAGGTCACATTGTTCTCACCCAACTGAGTGTCGTATTGCCTCTATATAAACACTTTTGACATGGACACACATCAAGATGAGAGTAGGCTTTATATATAGGAAACTTTTTGCTCAAACACCTGAAACATTGTTATTAATAAAGTCAACTGTCATCTTGGTGTTTCTCTACACTGTGGTCAGTGTAGAGAAACATTACTTACATTGTCAAATTACTTTACTCAGTCTGATGCTTCATTATCTTGAGATGATTTCATTATAGTCCAGTTACTTTATTCAGTGCCTGATACTTCATTATAGTCAAGTTACTTTACTCAGAGCCTGATGCTTCATTATAGTCCAGTTACTTTACTCAGTGCCTGATGCTTCATTATAGTCCAGTTACTTTACTCAGAGCCTGATGCTTCATTATAATCCAGTTACTTTACTCAGAGCCTGATGCTTCATTATAGTCCAGGTTCCACATTAATGTTTGTGTTGGTAATGACAGGTGCAGGAGACCATCAGGGAGGCCCTGGAGATGATGACCACAGAGACAGGTGCCACAGCTGACCCCGTACACCTGGGAGACTCAGTCTCCACCATTAATGTTTGTGTTGGTAATGACAGGTGCAGAAGACCATCAGGGAGGCCCTGGAGATGATGACCACAGAGACAGGTGCCACAGCTGACCCCGTACACCTGGGAGACTCAGCCTCCACCATTAATGTTTGTGTTGGTAATGACAGGTGCAGGAGACCATCAGGGAGGCCCTAGAGATGATGACCACAGAGACAGGTGCCACAGCTGACCCCGTACACCTGGGAAACTCAGCCTCCAGCATCATGAATAAAGTTCAGGAAATCACTGGAGAGATCCCCCAGAAGCAATTAACAGTAAGTTTTCCGGGGGGAGCCCCGTCGGCTCCCCGGAGCTATCCCAGGCTGATATGCTAATGTCAGACTTTGGCATCAGTCATGTGTATGGAGTTCTTAGGCCTACCGGGGACCACGGCCAGAACCGGGCCCCCTCAGAGAGGCAAGGGGAGCAATGGCCTATAGAAGCCCCCGTGTAGTTGGAAGCATTCTATGTCTGCCATCGACCGGAACAGGCACCCAGAAAGGTAAGCGCCCCAAAACAAACCCCTATTCTGGTTAAAATTGCTACCTAATACCGAACTAGTGGATAGAACTCCCCAACCGAAAACAAGCAAATTAGTGTGACGTCACACACTGCCGCGCCGCTGTCTGCGCAGCTCCCCCCTCCCCGGGAGGGGGAAGGGGGAGCCCCAGACCCCCCGCGCCGGCTACCCACACCTCAGTTCTTGAGGCTGATGCTATAGGCGATGGTCGTGTGCTCTGGCTCCGGTGTCGCTACTGCACTGTGCTTTGAGTGTGGTGTTAGTTTTGTGGGTGCGAGAGCCAGGAGTTATCTTCAGTACTCGGGCTGCATGCGCCTAGGGCTGCATGCGCCTAGGGCTGCCTTCCCTAGGTGCCCTGTAAGTACTGCCCTTGGGGCTTGGGGCCACCTTCCACAGGCTCCTCGGGGTCTGCCTCTGCTGGTCCGTTTTACCTTTCGGTTTTTCGGCTGCCTGTTGGGCTCTTGGGTGTTCTGTTCTCCCTTGTTACCGGCAGGTAAGAGGCAGTTTGCACTGGTAGGGGCGCAGGGTGCTGCTCAGCTTGTACTTCCCGACATCGCGGCCGGCTCTGTTCCTTGGGGTTCGCTGTCCTCTTGCGGGGTTTTGTTTTTCTTTTTGTTTTTGCCTGGTGGGGGGTTCTGTCATTTTATTCAGTTTGTTTTTGCCCTTCCATTGTTCTCCTCGGTGGCGCCCCCTGCTAGGTCCCCGTGAGTGTACACGTCCCTGGGGTTCAGCTTTAGAAGTTTGCTTGGTAGTTTTGGGCGCCGGTTTGCAGCACCCTGCCTGGGACTACCTGAGCGCGAGTCCTCTTAAAGTAAACGCTCAGGACCCTGGGAATCCCCTAGGGGGCGCGTGGGTCCGATGGATGTGACCCCGGAGTCCCCACTCGCTGTGTGCGAGTTTGAGGGTTGCTCGGTCCCCTTGTCTCAGGGTGACCCTCATTGTTTTTGCCTCTGCCACGCTGCCTGTTGGGTCGGTGATACTTTCGACCCTGAGTCCTGTGAGTGTTGCTGCTTGCTTGTGACTCAATTTACCCAATCCTCTGATGATTCTATTCGGGTACAGGCGGCACGTGCGTTGCAGTCTAGGTTTCGTCTGTTGCAACGCGCTCGGTTGGTTGCTTCCCCGGATGCCCCGGGGCTGCCCCGCTTTGCTTTTCGAGACCCGGACTTGGGGGTGGGGGGTCGCTTCGATCCTGGTTCAGTCCGCACCTCCTCGTCCTTCCCCTTCTGTTCGTTCTGGTCCCCCGCCCCTGCTTCCGGCCCCGAAGCGTCTGAGGGTTTCGGGGTCGGAGCAGGGGTTACTTGATCTCGAGACTCGGGCAGCTTCGGGGGTTGCCCCTTCCGGGGGGGGTGGCAGAGGCATCCGAGTCTTGTCTCCCGGCCGAAGCTTCAGGGTCTGACCAGTGGGCCCCCCTTCCTCCAGCTTTTCCGGCTGCTCCGTCCTTGTCTTGTGGGGTCGGGGCTTGGGGAGAGGACTCGGCCTCGGGTCCTGTGGTGACGGACCTCGAGGCTGGGGAGGGGCTGACTTGGGGGGCCTTGGGCCCCGCTGGACCCCGCCTGGGTTTTTCTTCCCACTGAGTGGGGCTTATTGTTACAAGGAGTGGGGTTTTCTTTCCCCCCCTCTGCGTACGAGTTGGATTTGGTGTCGGCCCCTCCCCGGGTACGGTTCCGTGTTCCCCCGGGTACGTCGGTTCCGTCCTTCCGGAGGTTTTCGGCTTATCGCATCCAACCTGGTGTGGTGCGAGCGGCCTTTGCAGCTTACCTCCTGCGTGACCCGGATTATGCCTCGGAAATGGATCCGTCCACGTTCAGGTTTGGGACTTCGTTCCCTTTCTGGCTCCGTTACGAGGTTCCGGAGTCATCCTGGCTAGCAGACTGCCCCTTGTTTGGTCTGGATTCCTGGCATTCCTTCTGTCGTTCCCGCACGCTGGAGTGGCGGGAAGCTTCCACGGTGCTTCAGGTTTTCCTGGGGGGTGAACTTGAGTACCTGAATGAGTGCTTGTTTGCCCCTGCCCTTCCCCGCGATGTGGGCGTTATTCAGCTCCATGTGCAGGTTCCCTCCCTTTCGGCGGCGCTCGTGGCGGAGGACTTGCGCGCTCGGGGCCTTTTGTGTTCGGCCTTGCGGTTCTTTTCCCTCCTGGAGCTGTCTTCGGATTGGCTCGTGGAGGATGTGGGGACGCTTGGGTCCGTCCCGGGGTCCGGCACCTTGTCCTCGGCTGCGCGTTCGTCGGCTGCCTTGTTGAAGCTGTTCACGCCGATTTTGCGGGATGCGGTTTCCCTGTTCTATGCTTCCCGTCTCGCGTGTCGGCAGGCGGTGCTGGGTTCCTCCGTGGAATCTGCTTGGGCTCTGGCTCTTAGGCGTTCTTCACCTTTTTGTCCTCTCCTGTTTGGGGAGTCGGCCGTGGCGCAGTTTATTCAGGCTGCGTCGGCGGCTTGTCGTCCGATGTCGGACTTGTTGGTTTTCCGGGGGTCCCGGGGTGGGTCTTCCCGGAAAGGTCGTGCCAGGGCTCGGGGTTCCTCTCGTCGTGGTAGGCCTCTGGTGTCAGGTTTGGGGTTGGCTCCTCCTGCGGACCCTCCCTCGTCTGGTCGGCGCGGTGTTCGCGCTGTGTGGGGTTCTGGGTCTCGTAAGGGTCGCCGGCCCTTTCGCGGTTTGCCCCTTTGACGGGGCGATGGGGGGGGCGGCTTGCGCTGTTCGCCCGCGCCTGGTCCCACGATTCGTGGGCCTTTCGGGTCGTGTCTCACGGCCTGCGGTGGCGTTGGGTGGCCCCTCCCCCCTTTGGGGGGTCGGGGCTGGCGGGGCAGGCTTCTTCCCCTGCGCTCTGTCGAGTCGTCTTGGAGTGGGTACGCTTGGGCGTCGTCGAAACGACGTCGTCCCTCAGATGGGTTTCCCGTCTGTTTCCGGTTCCGAAACGGGACTGCGCGGACCTGCGGTTCATTCTGGACTTGTCCCGTCTGAACCCCTGGGTTCATTGCCCCTCCTTTCGGATGACTACGCTGTCTCAGGTTCGGCTCCTCTTGGAGCCGGGTGCTTGGATGGTGTCCCTGGACCTCCGGGACGCTTATTGGCATGTCCCGATTCATCCGCGGTTCAGGGACTGGCTCGGTTTTGTAGTGGGGCGTCTGAGTTACCGCTTTCGTTGTCTCCCATTCGGGTTGAACCTGGCACCTCGCGTGTTCACACGCCTTACACGGGTTGTGGTGGCTCGTTTGCGTCTCCTAGGTGTTCGGGTGTTGGCCTACCTCGACGACTGGCTGGTTTGGGCTCCCAGCCAGTCAGCTTGCTTGCTAGCCAGGGATTTGGTTCTTTCCCAGCTCGCCGGGTTCGGGTTCTTGGTGAACTGGAGGAAGTCCCATCTGGTTCCCTCTCAGGTTCGGACTTGGCTGGGTCTCGTGTGGGACTCTCGGACCGCCTCCTTGTCTCTCCCTCCGGAGTCTCTCCTGCGGCTGCGGTCCCGCCTTCGTCTGTTTCTGGAGGGCCCTCGGGTCACCCGGCGGTTGCTCGAGGGGCTGTGCGGGAGCCTGAACTTTGCAATGGTGGTCTACCCGCCGGGTCGGGTTTGGCTTCGACGGCTGTTCTGGTTCCTTCGGGGTTCCCCCTTCCGCCTCTCTCGCGATCGCAGAGTTCGACCCCCGGAGGACTTGCGTCGGTTGCTGCGTCACCGGCTTCCTCTTCGGGTTTTTCGGGGTTCAGTGCCTTGGCGCCTACCCGAGCCCTCGCTCGATGTGTACACGGATGCGTCGTCTCTCGGCTGGGGTTTTGTGACCAGTGCTCACCAGGCCGGCCAGGGGCGTTGGGATCCGTCCTTCCGTCGAGCTCACAGTACGGTGCGGGAGTTCGCGGCAGTGTGGTTTGCTCTGGGGAGGATTCGGGTGGCCCGCGGATCGACGATTCGGCTCCATTCGGACTGCTCTCCGGTGGTTCATTGCCTGAACCGCGGGGGTTCGATGCGGTCCTTGTCTCTTTGGGGTTGGTCGCTTCGGGTGACTCGTCTGCTGAGTTCTCGGGGTTTGGCTCTCCTGGCGGTTCACGTACGGGGCGTGTCCAACGTCTTGGCCGACGCCCTGTCTCGCTTCGTTCCCCTCTCCACGGAGTGGACGGTCGACGACGAGTCCTTCCGTTGGCTTTGCCAGACGTTCGGGCGCCCCGAGGTGGACCTCTTCGCGTCGGCGTGGTCGCGGCGTCTTCCCGTTTATGCGGCGCCCTTCCCCGATTGCGAGGCCGTCGGGGTCGATGCCTTTCGGCTCGACTGGTCGAGGTGGGGGTTCCTGTACCTCTTTCCCCCAGTTCGGCTGTTGCTCCAGGTCCTGACTCGCTTAGAGACTTACCGGGGGAGAGTTGTCCTTCTGGCCCCTTGGTGGCCGGCCCAGCCTTGGTTTCAGGCGCTGGTTGCTCGGTGTCCGAACCCGAGGGTTTTCCCGCGGCTCCGCCTCTTTCAGCAGATCGGGCTGGTACGTCACGTAGCTGGTTCGATCTTCTCCTCGAGTCTTCGCGTATGGTTTTTTTGACTCGAGTCTATCATCATCTCTATGGTGATCAGGTGGCCTCCTTGTTGGTGTCCCACCTGAGGGCTTCTTCTCGGCGGCAGTATGAAGTTTCCTGGCGGTCCTTCCGTTTCTTTTTGCGTCTTCGTCGTGTTAGCTCCTTGTCTGTTCGGGTGGTCTTGTCCTTCCTCTCGTGGTTGTTTCAGGACCGTCATCTTATGCCTAACACTGTCGCTTCGTATCGTGCGGCGCTGGCGGAGCCGCTTCAGCTTGCTTTCGGTATCGATGTTACGTCTGCGCCGTTTCGCAAGCTGTCTCGTGCATTGTTTCACCTCCGGCCTGCTCATGCGTCGCCTGAGCCGTCCTGGTCTTTGGACAGAGTGCTCGCTTTCCTTTCATCTCCTCGTTTCGTTGTGGCCCCTTCGGTCCAGGATTGTTTTTCCAAGGCACTTTTCTTGTTGGCTTTGGCCTCTGGGGGTCGGGTGGGGGAGCTTCATGCTCTCCTCCGGCGCAGGGGTTTCTGCTCTTTTGGTCGTGGTGATAGTTTTGTTCGTTTGCAGCCGTCTCCTTCTTTTCTGGCGAAGAATGAGACTGCTGCGTTCCGGAGGGGTCCATGGGTGGTCGATGCTTGGTTGGTCAGGCCGGGGGTGCATCATGTTTTGTGTCCGGTTGCGGCGCTTCGCCGTTATTTGCGCGCCACAGCTTCTGTGTCCGGGGACGCGCTGTGGGTTGATCCGGTTTCCCTTCTTCCCTGTTCGCGGGTTCGGGTCTCTCAGGTCGTCCGCAGGGTTATTAGGTCTAGCCAGCCTGCGGTCTATCCCCGTGCCCATGACGTTCGTAAGTTCGCGGCTCTTGCTGCCGTCTTTGGGAATATGTCTTGGTCTGATATTCGGGCGCGGGGATTTTGGCGGTCGAACAGGGTCCTGGCTGCTCGTTACCTTGTGAATGTCCCTGGCCCTCGTCGGGCCTGTGTTGCTTTGGGTCGGCGGTTGCAGCCAGTTGTCTCGGCTTCGAGTTGAGGGGTGAGCGACGACCGCCTCCCGGGTAAGTCCCTCTTTTTCTGTCTGTGGGTAGTTAGCTCCGGGGAGCCGACGGGGCTCCCCCCGGAAAACCAGCGTTGAATGTAATGAAACGCCATTTTCTGGGTGAGTCCCGGAGGCTCCCCGGCATCCCTCCCTCCCTCCGGTCGGCGTTTTTTCGCGTTTTTGACATCCAGCCTTAAGAACTGAGGTGTGGGTAGCCGGCGCGGGGGGTCTGGGGCTCCCCCTTCCCCCTCCCGGGGAGGGGGGAGCTGCGCAGACAGCGGCGCGGCAGTGTGTGACGTCACACTAATTTGCTTGTTTTCGGTTGGGGAGTTCTATCCACTAGTTCGGTATTAGGTAGCAATTTTAACCAGAATAGGGGTTTGTTTTGGGGCGCTTACCTTTCTGGGTGCCTGTTCCGGTCGATGGCAGACATAGAATGCTTCCAACTACACGGGGGCTTCTATAGGCCATTGCTCCCCTTGCCTCTCTGAGGGGGCCCGGTTCTGGCCGTGGTCCCCGGTAGGCCTAAGAACTCCATACACATGACTGATGCCAAAGTCTGACATTAGCATATCAGCCTGGGATAGCTCCGGGGAGCCTCCGGGACTCACCCAGAAAATGGCGTTTCATTACATTCAACGCTGGTTTTTTATTTTCTCTCATAGGTCATATCACAAGATACTGAGGTGCGTTTTGAGAGGAAGCCTGTTCCTAAGTTTATCGAGGTTCCCCAAGGTCAACTACTGACTTTCCTTAACATAAAATTTACAATAGTTTCCTACCTCTGGGATAAATATTTACTGGTAGGTGAACAGGTGGAACCGGTGAAAGGAAACATGTGAACCACTTCTGTCCTGCATGGTGATTGAACCCGTGATCCACTATTGAACCCGGGATCCTGGCCCCCTCACAGAGGCACAGAGAGCGGGTGACACTCCACCAACCTACCGGGAAAGCATCCAGGAAGACAGTGAACCAAAACAGACCACTGATGTGTTCGAAGAGACTGAAGCCTTGAAACTGCCATCAAACTCCCAAACAATGGCAGCACCAACCCCCCCTGCCAGTAGAGGGTTGCTGGAGCTACAGGTCCAGCATCAACCCCCTGCCAGTAGAGGGGGGGCTGGAGCTACAGGTCCAGCACCAACCCCCTGCCAGTAGAGGGGGGCTGGAGCTACAGATCCAGCCCCAATCCCCTGCCAGTAGAGGGGGCTGGAGCTACAGGTCCAGCACCAACCCCTCTGCCAGTAGAAGGGGGCTGGAGCTACAGGTCTAGCACTAACCCCCTGCCAGTAGAGGGTTGCTGGAGCTACAGGTCCAGCATCAACCCCCTGCCAGTAGAGGGGGGGGCTGGAGCTACAGGTCCAGCACCAACCCCCTGCCAGTAGAGGGGGGCTTGAGCTACAGATCCAGCCCCAATCCCCTGCCAGTAGAGGGGGCTGGAGCTACAGGTCCAGCACCAACCCCCCTGCCAGTAGAAGGGGGCTGGAGCTACAGGTCCAGCACCAACCCCTTGCCAGTAGAAGGGGAGCTGGAGCTACAGGTCCAGCACCAACCCCTTGCCAGTAGAGGGGGGCTGGAGCTACAGGCCCAGCACCAACCCCCTGCCAGTAGAGGGGCTGGAGCTACAGGTCCAGCACCAACCACCCTGCCAGTAGAAGGGGGCTGGAGCTACAGGTCCAGCACCAACCCCCTGCCAGTAGACTGGGGGGGGGGGGGGGGCTGGAGCTACAGGTCCAGCACCAACCCCCTGCCAGTAGAGGGGGGCTGGAGCTACAGGTCCAGCACCAACCCCCTGCCAGTAGAGGGGGCTGGAGCTACAGGTCCAGCACCAACCACCCTGCCAGTAGAAGGGGGCTGGAGCTACAAGTCCAGCACCAACCCCCTGCCAGTAGACGTGGGCTGGAGCTACAGGTCCAGCACCAACCCCCCTGCCAGTAGAAGGGGGGCTGGAGCTACAGGTCCAGCACCAACCCCTTGCTAGTAGAAGGGGGGCTGGAGCTACAGGTCCAGCACCAACCCCCTGCCAGTAGAGGGGGGGAGGCTGGAGCTACAGGTCCAGCACCAACCCCCTGCCAGTAGAGGGGGGGGGGGCTGGAGCTACAGGTCCAGCACCAACCCCCTGCCAGTAGAGGGGGGGGGGCTGGAGCTACAGGTCCAGCACCAACCCCCTGCCAGTAGAGGGGGGGGGGCGGCTGGAGCTACAGGTCCAGCACCAACCCCCTGCCAGTAGAGGGGGGCTGGAGCTACAGGTCCAGCACCAACCCCCTGCCAGTAGAGGGGGCTGGAGCTACAGGTCCAGCACCAACCACCCTGCCAGTAGAAGGGGGCTGGAGCTACAGGTCCAGCACCAACCCCTTGCCAGTAGAAGGGGGTTTGAGCTATAGGTCCAGCACCAACCACCCTGACAGTAGAAGGGGCCGGAGTTACAGGTCCAGAACCAACCCCCTGCCAGTAGAGGGGGGCTGGAGCTACAGGTCCAGCACCAACCCCCTGCCAGTAGAGGGGGCTGAAGCTACAGGTCCAGCACGAACCCCCTGCTAGTAGAGGGGGGCTGGAGCTACAGGTCCAGCACCAAACCCCTGCCAGTAGAGGGGCGCTGGAGCTACAGGTCCAGCACCAAACCCCTGCCACTAGAGGTGGGCTGGAGCTACAGGTCCAGCACCAACCCCCTGCCAGTAGAGGTGGGCTGGAGCTACAGGTCCAGCACCAAACCCCTGCCACTAGAGGTGTGCTGGAGCTACAGGTCCAGCACCAACCCCCTGCCAGTAGAGGGGCGCTGGAGCTACAGGTCCAGCACCAACCACCCTGCCAGCAGAAGGGGGCTGGAGCTGCAGGTCCAGCACGATCCCCTTGCCAGTAGAGGGAGGGCTGGAGCTACAGTTCTAGCACCAACTCCTTGCCAGTAGAGGGGCTGGAGCTACAGGTACAGCACTAACCACCCTGCCAGTAGAAGGGGGCTGGAGCTACAGGTCCAGCACCAACCCCCTGCCAGTAGAGGTGGGCTGGAGCTACAGGTCCAGCACCAACCACCCTGCCAGCAGAAGGGGGCTGGAGCTACAGGTCCAGCACCAACCCCTTGCCAGTAGAAGGGAGCTGGAGCTATAGGTCCAGCACCAACCCCCTGCCAGTAGAGGGGGGCTGGAGCTATAGGTCCAGCACCAACCCCTTGCCAGTAGAGGGGGGCTGGAGCTATAGGTCCAGCATCAACCCCTTGCCAGTAGAGGGGGGCTGGAGCTATAGGTCCAGCACCAACCACCCTGCCAGCAGAAGGGGGCTGGAGCTACAGGTCCAGCACCAACCCCCTGCCAGTAGAAGGGGGCTGGAGCTATAGGTCCAGCACCAACCCCCTGCCAGTAGAGAGGGGCTGGAGCTACAGCACGAACCCCCTTCCAGTAGATAAGGGCTGGAGCTACAGGTCCAGCACCAACCCCTTGCCAGTAGAAGGGAGCTGGAGCTATAGGTCCAGCACCAACCCCCTGCCAGTAGAGGGGGGCTGGAGCTATAGGTCCAGCACCAACCCCTTGCCAGTAGAGGGGGGCTGGAGCTATAGGTCCAGCACCAACCACCCTGCCAGCAGAAGGGGCTGGAGTTACAGGTCCAGAACCAACCCCCCTGCCAGTAGAGGGGGGGCTGGAGCTACAGGTCCAGCACCAACTCCTTGCCAGTAGAGGGGGCTGGAGCTATAGGTCCAGCACCAACCACCCTGACAGTAGAAGGGGCTGGAGTTACAGGTCCAGAACCAACCCCTTGCCAGTAGAAGGGGGCTGGAGCTACAGGTCCAGCACGAACCCCTTGCTAGTAAAAGGGGGCTGGAGCTACAGGTCCAGCACGAACCCCTTGCCAGTAGAAGGGGGCTGGAGCTACAGGTCCAGCACCAACCACCCTGCCAGTAGAAGGGGGCTGGAGCTACAGGTCCAGCACCAACCCCTTGCCAGTAGAAGGGGGTTTGAGCTATAGGTCCAGCACCAACCACCCTGACAGTAGAAGGGGCTGGAGTTACAGGTCCAGAACCAACCCCTTGCCAGTAGAAGGGGGCTGGAGCTACAGGTCCAGCACGAACCCCTTGCTAGTAAAAGGGGGCTGGAGCTACAGGTCCAGCACGAACCCCTTGCCAGTAGAAGGGGGCTGGAGCTACAGGTCCAGCACCAACCCCCTGCCAGTTGAGGGGGGCTGGAGCTACAGGTCCAGCACGAACCCCCTGCTAGTAGAGGGGGGCTGGAGCTACAGGTCCAGCACCAAACCCCTGCCAGTAGAGGGGCGCTGGAGCTACAGGTCCAGCACCAACCCCCTGCCACTAGAGGTGGGCTGGAGCTACAGGTCCAGCACCAACCCCCTGCCAGTAGAGGTGGGCTGGAGCTACAGGTCCAGCACCAAACCCCTGCCACTAGAGGTGTGCTGGAGCTACAGGTCCAGCACCAACCCCCTGCCAGTCGAGGGGCGCTGGAGCTACAGGTCCAGCACCAAACCCCTGCCAGTAGAGGTGGGCTGGAGCTACAGGTCCAGCACCAACCACCCTGCCAGCAGAAGGGGGCTGGAGCTACAGGTCCAGCACCAACCCCTTGCCAGTAAAAGGGGGCTGGAGCTATAGGTCCAGCACCAACCCCCTGCCAGTAGAGGGGGGCTGGAGCTATAGGTCCAGCACCAACCCCTTGCCAGTAGAGGGGGCTGGAGCTATAGGTCCAGCACCAACCACCCTGCCAGCAGAAGGGGGCTGGAGCTACAGGTCCAGCACCAACCCCCTGCCAGTAGAAGGGGGCTGGAGCTATAGGTCCAGCACCAACCCCCTGCCAGTAGAGAGGGGCTGGAGCTACAGCACGATCCCCCTTCCAGTAGATAAGGGCTGGAGCTACAGGTCCAGCACGAACCCCCCTGCCAGTAGAGGGGGGCTGGAGCTATAGGTCCAGCACGAACCCCCTGCTAGTAGAGGGGGGCTGGAGCTACAGGCCCAGCACCAACCCCCTGCCAGTAAAGGGGCGCTGGAGCTACAGGTCCAGCACCAAACCCCTGCCAGTAAAGGGGGGCTGGAGCTACAGGTCCAGCACCATTCCCCCTGCCGGTAGAGGGGAGGGGGCTGGAGCAACAGGTCCAGCACAAAACCCCCTGCCACTAGAGGTGGGCTGGAGCTACAGGTCCAGCACCAACCCCTTGCCAGTAGAGGGGGGCTGGAGCTACAGGTCCAGCACCATCCCCCCTGCCGGTAGAGGGGAGGGGGCTGGAGCAACAGGTCCAGCACAAAACCCCCTGCCACTAGAGGTGGGCTGGAGCTACAGGTCCAGCACCAATCCCTTGCCAGAAGAGAGGGGCTGGAGCTACAAGTCCAGCACGAACCCCCTGCCCGTAGAGGGGGTGCTGGAGCTACAGCACGAACCCCCTGCCAGTAGAGAGGGGGCTGGAGCTACAGGTCCAGCACGAACCCCCTGCCAGTAGAGGGGGGATGGAGCTACAGGTCCAGCACCAACCCCCTGCAAGTAGAAGGGGGGCCTGGACCTACGGGTCCAGCACCAACCCCCTTGACAGTAGAGGGGGCTGGAGCTACAGGTCCAGCACCAAACCCCTGCCAGTAGAAGGGGGGCTTGGACCTACGGGTCCAGCACCAACCCCCTTGACAGTAGAGGGGGCTGGAGCTACTGGTCCAGCACCAAACCCCTGCTAGTAGAGGGGGGAGGCTGGAGCTACAGGTCCAGCGCCAACCACCCTGCCAGCAGAAGGGGGCTGGAGCTACAGGTCCAGCACCAAACCCCTGCCACTAGAGGTGTGCTGGAGCTACAGGTCCAGCACCAACCCCCTGCCAGTAGAGGGGCGCTGGAGCTACAGGTCCAGCACCAAACCCCTTCCAGTAGAGGTGGGCTGGAGCTACAGGTCCAGCACCAACCCCCTGCCAGTAGAGGTGGGCTGGAGCTACAGGTCCAGCACCAACCCCTTGCCAGTAGAAGGGGGCTGGAGCTATAGGTCCAGCACCAACCCCCTGCCTGTAGAGGGGGGCTGGAGCTATAGGTCCAGCACCAACACCTTGCCAGTAGAGGGGGGCTGGAGCTATAGGTTCAGCACCAACCACCCTGCCAGCAGAAGGGGGCTGGAGCTATAGGGCCAGCACCAACCCCCTGCCAGTAGAGGGGGGCTGGAGCTACAGGTCCAGCACGAACCCCCCTGCCAGTAGAGGGGGGCTGGAGCTATAGGTCCAGCACAAACCCCCTGCTAGTAGAGGGTGGCTGGAGCTACAGGCCCAGCACCAACCCCCTGCCAGTAAAGGGGCGCTGGAGCTACAGGTCCAGCACCAAACCAATGCCAGTAAAGGGGGGCTGGAGCTACAGGTCCAGCACCATCCCCCTGCCGGTAGAGGGGAGGGGGCTGGAGCAACAGGTCCAGCACAAAACCCCCTGCCACTAGAGGTGGGCTGGAGCTACAGGTCCAGCACCAACCCCTTGCCAGAAGAGAGGGGCTGGAGCTACAAGTCCAGCACGAACCCCCTGCCAGTAGAGGGGGTGCTGGAGCTACAGCACGAACTCCCTGCCAGTAGAGAGGGGGCTGGAGCTACAGGTCCAGCACGAACCCCCCTGCCAGTAGAGGGGGGCTGGAGCTACAGGTCCAGCACCAACCCCCTGCCAGTAGAAGGGGGGCCTGGACCTACGGGTCCAGCACCAACCCCCTTGACAGTAGAGGGGGCTGGAGCTACAGGTCCAGCACCAAACCCCTGCCAGTAGAGGGGGGAGGCTGGAGCTACAGGTCCAGCACCAACCCCCTGCCAGTAGAGGGGGGCTGGAGCTACAGGTCCAGCACCAAACCCCTGCCAGTAGAGGGGGGGCTGCATTACCAGGTCCAGCACCAACCCCCCTGCCAATAGAGGGGGTGAGAGCTACAGGTCCAGCACCAACCCTCCTGCAAGTAAAGGGGGGCTGGAGCTATAGGTCCAGCACCAACCCCCTGCCAGTAGAGGGGGGCTGGAGCTACAGGTCCAGCATCAACCCCCTGCCAGTAAAGGGGGGCAGGAGCTACAGGTCCAGCACCAACCCCCTGCCAGTAAAGGGGGGCTGGAGCTACAGGTTCAGCACCAACCCCCTGCCAGTAAAGGGGGGCTGGAGCTACAAATCTAACACCAACCCCTGCCAGTAAAGGGGGGGCTGGAGCTACAGGTCAGCACCAAACCCCTGACAGTAGAGGGGGGTGGAGCTACAGGTCCAGCACTATCCCCCCCTGCCAGTAGAAGGGGCTGGAGCTACATGTTAACCACCAACCCCTTGCTATTAGAGTGGGGGGTGGAGCTACAGGTTCAGCACCAACCCCCTGGCAGTAGAGGGAGGCTGGAGCTACAGGTCCAGCACCAACCCCCTGCCAGGAGAAACGGGCTGGAGCTACAAGTCCAGCACCAACCACCTGCCAGTAGAGAGGGGCTGGAGCTACAGGTTCAGCACCAACCCCTTGCCAGTAGAGGGGGCTGGAGCTACAGGTCCAGCACCAACCCCCTGCCAGTAGAGGGGGACTGGAGCTACAGGTCCAGCACCAAACCCCTGCCAGTAGAGGTGGGCTTGAGCTACAGGTCCAGCACCAACGCCCTGCCAGTAGATGTGGGGCTGGAGCTACAGGTCCAGCACCAACCCCCTGCCAGTAAAGGGGGGCTAGAGCTACAGGTCCAGCACCAACCCCCTGCAAGGAAAAGGGGGCTGGAGCTACAGGTCCAGCACCAACCCCCGCTGCCAGGAGAGGGGGTCTGGAGCTACAGGTCCAACACCAAACCCCTGCCAGTTGAGGTGGGCTGGAGCTACAGGTCCAGCACCAACGCCCTGCCAGTAGAGGGGGGCTGGAGCTACAGGTCCAGCACCAACCCCCTGCAAGGAAAAGGGGGCTGGAGCTACAGGTCCAGCACCAACCCCCTGCCAGGAGAAAGGAGCTGGAGCTACAGGTCCAGCACCAACCCCCTGCCAGTAGAGGGGGGCTGGAGCTACAGGTCCAGCACCAACCCCCTGCCAGTAGAGGGAGCTGGAGCTACAGGTCCAGCACTAACCACCCTACCAGTAGAAGGTGGCTGGAACTACAGGTCCAGCACCAACCCCCTGCCAGTTGAGGGGGGTTGGATTTACAGGTCCAGCACCAACCCCCTGCCAGTAGAGGGCCTGGAGCTACAGGTCCAGCACGAACCCCCCTGCCAGTAGAGGGGGGCTGGAGCTATAGGTCCAGCACAAACCCCCTGCTAGTAGAGGGTGGCTGGAGCTACAGGCCCAGCACCAACCCCCTGCCAGTAAAGGGGCGCTGGAGCTACAGGTCCAGCACCAAACCAATGCCAGTAAAGGGGGGCTGGAGCTACAGGTCCAGCACCATCCCCCCTGCTGGTAGAGGGGAGGGGGCTGGAGCAACAGGTCCAGCACAAAACCCCCTGCCACTAGAGGTGGGCTGGAGCTACAGGTCCAGCACCAACCCCTTGCCAGAAGAGAGGGGCTGGAGCTACAAGTCCAGCACGAACCCCCTGCCAGTAGAGGGGGTGCTGGAGCTACAGCACGAACCCCCTGCCAGTAGAGAGGGGGCTGGAGCTACAGGTCCAGCACGAACCCCCTGCCAGTAGAGGGGGGCTGGAGCTACAGGTCCAGCACCAACCCCCTGCCAGTAGAAGGGGGGCCTGGACCTACGGGTCCAGCACCAACCCCCTTGACAGTAGAGGGGGCTGGAGCTACAGGTCCAGCACCAAACCCCTGCCAGTAGAGGGGGGAGGCTGGAGCTTCAGGTCCAGCACCAACCCCCTGCCAGTAGAGGGGGGCTGGAGCTACAGGTCCAGCACCAAACCCCTGCCAGTAGAGGGGGGGCTGCATTAACAGGTCCAGCACTAACCCCCCTGCCAATAGAGGGGGTGAGAGCTACAGGTCCAGCACCAACCCTCCTGCAAGTAAAGGGGGGCTGGAGCTATAGGTCCAGCACCAACCCCCTGCCAGTAGAGGGGGGCTGGAGCTACAGGTCCAGCATCAACCCCCTGCCAGTAAAGGGGGGCAGGAGCTACAGGTCCAGCACCAACCCCCTGCCAGTAAAGGGGGGCTGGAGCTACAGGTTCAGCACCAACCCCCTGCCAGTAAAGGGGGGCTGGAGCTACAAATCTAACACCAACCCCTGCCAGTAAAGGGGGGGCTGGAGCTACAGGTCAGCACCAAACCCCTGACAGTAGAGGGGGGTGGAGCTACAGGTCCAGCACTATCCCCCCCTGCCAGTAGAAGGGGGCTGGAGCTACATGTTAACCACCAACCCCTTGCTATTAGAGTGGGGGGTGGAGCTACAGGTTCAGCACCAACCCCCTGGCAGTAGAGGGAGGCTGGAGCTACAGGTCCAGCACCAACCCCCTGCCAGGAGAAACGGGCTGGAGCTACAAGTCCAGCACCAACCACCTGCCAGTAGAGAGGGGCTGGAGCTACAGGTTCAGCACCAACCCCTTGCCAGTAGAGGGGGCTGGAGCTACAGGTCCAGCACCAACCCCCTGCCAGTAGAGGGGGACTGGAGCTACAGGTCCAGCACCAAACCCCTGCCAGTAGAGGTGGGCTTGAGCTACAGGTCCAGCACCAACGCCCTGCCAGTAGATGTGGGGCTGGAGCTACAGGTCCAGCACCAACCCCCTGCCTGTAAAGGGGGGCTGGAGCTACAGGTCCAGCACCAACCCCCTGCAAGGAAAAGGGGGCTGGAGCTACATGTCCAGCACCAACCCCCGCTGCCAGGAGAGGGGGGGCTGGAGCTACAGGTCCAACACCAAACCCCTGCCAGTAGAGGTGGGCTGGAGCTACAGGTCCAGCACCAACGCCCTGCCAGTAGAGGGGGGCTGGAGCTACAGGTCCAGCACCAACCCCCTGCCAGTAGAGGGGGGCTGGAGCTACAGGTCCAGCACCAACCCCCTGCCAGTAGAGGGAGCTGGAGCTACAGGTCCAGCACTAACCACCCTACCAGTAGAAGGTGGCTGGAGCTACAGGTCCAGCACCAACCCCCTGCCAGTTGAGGGGGGTTGGATTTACAGGTCCAGCACCAACCCCCTGCCAGTAGAGGGCCTGGAGCTACAGGTCCAGCACGAACCCCCCTGCCAGTAGAGGGGGGGCTGGAGCTACAGGTCCAGCACCAACCCCCTGCCAGTAGAGGGAGCTGGAGCTACAGGTCCAGCACTAACCACCCTACCAGTAGAAGGTGGCTGGAGCTACAGGTCCAGCACCAACCCCCTGCCAGTTGAGGGGGGTTGGATTTACAGGTTCAGCACCAACCCCCTGCCAGTAGAGGGCCTGGAGCTACAGGTCCAGCACGAACCCCCCTGCCAGTAGAGGGGGGGCTGGAGCTTGCCAGTAGAGGGGGGGCTAGAGCTACAGGTCCAGCATCAACCCCCCTGCCAGTAGAGGGGGGGCTGGAGCTATAGGTCCAGCACCAACCCCCTGCCAGTAGAGGGGGGCTGGAGCTATAGGTCCAGCACCAACCCCTTGCCAGTAGAGGGGGCTGGAGCTATAGGTCCAGCACCAACCACCCTGCCAGCAGAAGGGGGCTGGAGCTACAGGTCCAGCACCAACCCCCCTGCCAGTAGAGGGGGGCTGGAGCTATAGGTCCAGCACGAACCCCCTGCTAGTAGAGGGGGGCTGGAGCTACAGGCCCAGCACCAACCCCCTGCCAGTAAAGGGGCGCTGGAGCTACAGGTCCAGCACCAAACCCCTGCCAGTAAAGGGGGGCTGGAGCTACAGGTCCAGCACCATCCCCCCTGCCGGTAGAGGGGAGGGGGCTGGAGCAACAGGTCCAGCACAAAACCCCCTGCCACTAGAGGTGGGCTGGAGCTACAGGTCCAGCACCAACCCCTTGCCAGTAGAGGGGGGCTGGAGCTACAGGTCCAGCACCATCCCCCCTGCCGGTAGAGGGGAGGGGGCTGGAGCAACAGGTCCAGCACAAAACCCCCTGCCACTAGAGGTGGGCTGGAGCTACAGGTCCAGCACCAACCCCTTGCCAGAAGAGAGGGGCTGGAGCTACAAGTCCAGCACGAACCCCCTGCCAGTAGAGGGGGTGCTGGAGCTACAGCACGAACCCCCTGCCAGTAGAGAGGGGGCTGGAGCTACAGGTCCAGCACGAACCCCCTGCCAGTAGAGGGGGGATGGAGCTACAGGTCCAGCACCAACCCCCTGCAAGTAGAAGGGGGGCCTGGACCTACGGGTCCAGCACCAACCCCCTTGACAGTAGAGGGGGCTGGAGCTACAGGTCCAGCACCAAACCCCTGCCAGTAGAAGGGGGGCTTGGACCTACGGGTCCAGCACCAACCCCCTTGACAGTAGAGGGGGCTGGAGCTACAGGTCCAGCACCAAACCCCTGCTAGTAGAGGGGGGAGGCTGGAGCTACAGGTCCAGCGCCAACCACCCTGCCAGCAGAAGGGGGCTGGAGCTACAGGTCCAGCACCAAACCCCTGCCACTAGAGGTGTGCTGGAGCTACAGGTCCAGCACCAACCCCCTGCCAGTAGAGGGGCGCTGGAGCTACAGGTCCAGCACCAAACCCCTGCCAGTAGAGGTGGGCTGGAGCTACAGGTCCAGCACCAACCCCCTGCCAGTAGAGGTGGGCCGGAGCTACAGGTCCAGCACCAACCACCCTGCCAGCAGAAGGGGGCTGGAGCTACAGGTCCAGCACCAACCCCTTGCCAGTAGAAGGGGGCTGGAGCTATAGGTCCAGCACCAACCCCCTGCCTGTAGAGGGGGGCTGGAGCTATAGGTCCAGCACCAACACCTTGCCAGTAGAGGGGGGCTGGAGCTATAGGTTCAGCACCAACCACCCTGCCAGCAGAAGGGGGCTGGAGCTATAGGGCCAGCACCAACCCCCTGCCAGTAGAGGGGGGCTGGAGCTACAGGTCCAGCACGAACCCCCCTGCCAGTAGAGGGGGGCTGGAGCTATAGGTCCAGCACAAACCCCCTGCTAGTAGAGGGTGGCTGGAGCTACAGGCCCAGCACCAACCCCCTGCCAGTAAAGGGGCGCTGGAGCTACAGGTCCAGCACCAAACCAATGCCAGTAAAGGGGGGCTGGAGCTACAGGTCCAGCACCATCCCCCCTGCCGGTAGAGGGGAGGGGGCTGGAGCAACAGGTCCAGCACAAAACCCCCTGCCACTAGAGGTGGGCTGGAGCTACAGGTCCAGCACCAACCCCTTGCCAGAAGAGAGGGGCTGGAGCTACAAGTCCAGCACGAACCCCCTGCCAGTAGAGGGGGTGCTGGAGCTACAGCACGAACTCCCTGCCAGTAGAGAGGGGGCTGGAGCTACAGGTCCAGCACGAACCCCCCTGCCAGTAGAGGGGGGCTGGAGCTACAGGTCCAGCACCAACCCCCTGCCAGTAGAAGGGGGGCCTGGACCTACGGGTCCAGCACCAACCCCCTTGACAGTAGAGGGGGCTGGAGCTACAGGTCCAGCACCAAACCCCTGCCAGTAGAGGGGGGAGGCTGGAGCTACAGGTCCAGCACCAACCCCCTGCCAGTAGAGGGGGGCTGGAGCTACAGGTCCAGCACCAAACCCCTGCCAGTAGAGGGGGGGCTGCATTACCAGGTCCAGCACCAACCCCCCTGCCAATAGAGGGGGTGAGAGCTACAGGTCCAGCACCAACCCTCCTGCAAGTAAAGGGGGGCTGGAGCTATAGGTCCAGCACCAACCCCCTGCCAGTAGAGGGGGGCTGGAGCTACAGGTCCAGCATCAACCCCCTGCCAGTAAAGGGGGGCAGGAGCTACAGGTCCAGCACCAACCCCCTGCCAGTAAAGGGGGGCTGGAGCTACAGGTTCAGCACCAACCCCCTGCCAGTAAAGGGGGGCTGGAGCTACAAATCTAACACCAACCCCTGCCAGTAAAGGGGGGGCTGGAGCTACAGGTCAGCACCAAACCCCTGACAGTAGAGGGGGGTGGAGCTACAGGTCCAGCACTATCCCCCCCTGCCAGTAGAAGGGGCTGGAGCTACATGTTAACCACCAACCCCTTGCTATTAGAGTGGGGGGTGGAGCTACAGGTTCAGCACCAACCCCCTGGCAGTAGAGGGAGGCTGGAGCTACAGGTCCAGCACCAACCCCCTGCCAGGAGAAACGGGCTGGAGCTACAAGTCCAGCACCAACCACCTGCCAGTAGAGAGGGGCTGGAGCTACAGGTTCAGCACCAACCCCTTGCCAGTAGAGGGGGCTGGAGCTACAGGTCCAGCACCAACCCCCTGCCAGTAGAGGGGGACTGGAGCTACAGGTCCAGCACCAAACCCCTGCCAGTAGAGGTGGGCTTGAGCTACAGGTCCAGCACCAACGCCCTGCCAGTAGATGTGGGGCTGGAGCTACAGGTCCAGCACCAACCCCCTGCCAGTAAAGGGGGGCTAGAGCTACAGGTCCAGCACCAACCCCCTGCAAGGAAAAGGGGGCTGGAGCTACAGGTCCAGCACCAACCCCCGCTGCCAGGAGAGGGGGGGCTGGAGCTACAGGTCCAACACCAAACCCCTGCCAGTAGAGGTGGGCTGGAGCTACAGGTCCAGCACCAACGCCCTGCCAGTAGAGGGGGGCTGGAGCTACAGGTCCAGCACCAACCCCCTGCAAGGAAAAGGGGGCTGGAGCTACAGGTCCAGCACCAACCCCCTGCCAGGAGAAAGGAGCTGGAGCTACAGGTCCAGCACCAACCCCCTGCCAGTAGAGGGGGGCTGGAGCTACAGGTCCAGCACCAACCCCCTGCCAGTAGAGGGAGCTGGAGCTACAGGTCCAGCACTAACCACCCTACCAGTAGAAGGTGGCTGGAACTACAGGTCCAGCACCAACCCCCTGCCAGTTGAGGGGGGTTGGATTTACAGGTCCAGCACCAACCCCCTGCCAGTAGAGGGCCTGGAGCTACAGGTCCAGCACGAACCCCCCTGCCAGTAGAGGGGGGCTGGAGCTATAGGTCCAGCACAAACCCCCTGCTAGTAGAGGGTGGCTGGAGCTACAGGCCCAGCACCAACCCCCTGCCAGTAAAGGGGCGCTGGAGCTACAGGTCCAGCACCAAACCAATGCCAGTAAAGGGGGGCTGGAGCTACAGGTCCAGCACCATCCCCCCTGCTGGTAGAGGGGAGGGGGCTGGAGCAACAGGTCCAGCACAAAACCCCCTGCCACTAGAGGTGGGCTGGAGCTACAGGTCCAGCACCAACCCCTTGCCAGAAGAGAGGGGCTGGAGCTACAAGTCCAGCACGAACCCCCTGCCAGTAGAGGGGGTGCTGGAGCTACAGCACGAACCCCCTGCCAGTAGAGAGGGGGCTGGAGCTACAGGTCCAGCACGAACCCCCTGCCAGTAGAGGGGGGCTGGAGCTACAGGTCCAGCACCAACCCCCTGCCAGTAGAAGGGGGGCCTGGACCTACGGGTCCAGCACCAACCCCCTTGACAGTAGAGGGGGCTGGAGCTACAGGTCCAGCACCAAACCCCTGCCAGTAGAGGGGGGAGGCTGGAGCTTCAGGTCCAGCACCAACCCCCTGCCAGTAGAGGGGGGCTGGAGCTACAGGTCCAGCACCAAACCCCTGCCAGTAGAGGGGGGGCTGCATTAACAGGTCCAGCACCAACCCCCCTGCCAATAGAGGGGGTGAGAGCTACAGGTCCAGCACCAACCCTCCTGCAAGTAAAGGGGGGCTGGAGCTATAGGTCCAGCACCAACCCCCTGCCAGTAGAGGGGGGCTGGAGCTACAGGTCCAGCATCAACCCCCTGCCAGTAAAGGGGGGCAGGAGCTACAGGTCCAGCACCAACCCCCTGCCAGTAAAGGGGGGCTGGAGCTACAGGTTCAGCACCAACCCCCTGCCAGTAAAGGGGGGCTGGAGCTACAAATCTAACACCAACCCCTGCCAGTAAAGGGGGGGCTGGAGCTACAGGTCAGCACCAAACCCCTGACAGTAGAGGGGGGTGGAGCTACAGGTCCAGCACTATCCCCCCCTGCCAGTAGAAGGGGGCTGGAGCTACATGTTAACCACCAACCCCTTGCTATTAGAGTGGGGGGTGGAGCTACAGGTTCAGCACCAACCCCCTGGCAGTAGAGGGAGGCTGGAGCTACAGGTCCAGCACCAACCCCCTGCCAGGAGAAACGGGCTGGAGCTACAAGTCCAGCACCAACCACCTGCCAGTAGAGAGGGGCTGGAGCTACAGGTTCAGCACCAACCCCTTGCCAGTAGAGGGGGCTGGAGCTACAGGTCCAGCACCAACCCCCTGCCAGTAGAGGGGGACTGGAGCTACAGGTCCAGCACCAAACCCCTGCCAGTAGAGGTGGGCTTGAGCTACAGGTCCAGCACCAACGCCCTGCCAGTAGATGTGGGGCTGGAGCTACAGGTCCAGCACCAACCCCCTGCCTGTAAAGGGGGGCTGGAGCTACAGGTCCAGCACCAACCCCCTGCAAGGAAAAGGGGGCTGGAGCTACATGTCCAGCACCAACCCCCGCTGCCAGGAGAGGGGGGGCTGGAGCTACAGGTCCAACACCAAACCCCTGCCAGTAGAGGTGGGCTGGAGCTACAGGTCCAGCACCAACGCCCTGCCAGTAGAGGGGGGCTGGAGCTACAGGTCCAGCACCAACCCCCTGCCAGTAGAGGGGGGCTGGAGCTACAGGTCCAGCACCAACCCCCTGCCAGTAGAGGGAGCTGGAGCTACAGGTCCAGCACTAACCACCCTACCAGTAGAAGGTGGCTGGAGCTACAGGTCCAGCACCAACCCCCTGCCAGTTGAGGGGGGTTGGATTTACAGGTCCAGCACCAACCCCCTGCCAGTAGAGGGCCTGGAGCTACAGGTCCAGCACGAACCCCCCTGCCAGTAGAGGGGGGGCTGGAGCAACAGGTCCAGCACCAACCCCCTGCCAGTAGAGGGAGCTGGAGCTACAGGTCCAGCACTAACCACCCTACCAGTAGAAGGTGGCTGGAGCAACAGGTCCAGCACCAACCCCCTGCCAGTTGCGGGGGGTTGGATTTACAGGTCCAGCACCAACCCCCTGCCAGTAGAGGGCCTGGAGCTACAGGTCCAGCACGAACCCCCCTGCCAGTAGAGGGGGGGCTGGAGCTTGCCAGTAGAGGGGGGGCTAGAGCTACAGGTCCAGCATCAACCCCCCTGCCAGTAGAGGGGGGGCTGGAGCTATAGGTCCAGCACCAACCACCCTGACAGTAGAAGGGGCTGGAGTTACAGGTCCAGAACCAACCCCTTGCCAGTAGAAGGGGGCTGGAGCTACAGGTCCAGCACGAACCCCTTGCTAGTAGATGGGGGCTGGAGCTACAGGTCCAGCACGAACCCCTTGCCAGTAGAAGGGGGCTGGAGCTACAGGTCCAGCACCAACCACCCTGCCAGTAGAAGGGGGCTGGAGCTACAGGTCCAGCACCAACCCCCTGCCAGTTGAGGGGGGCTGGAGCTACAGGTCCAGCACGAACCCCCTGCTAGTAGAGGGGGGCTGGAGCTACAGGTCCAGCACCAAACCCCCTCCCAGTAGAGAGGGTGGGGCTGGAGCTACAGGCCCAGCACCAACCCCCTGCCAGTAGAGGGGCGCTGGAGCTACAGGTCCAGCACCAAACCCCTGCCACTAGAGGTGGGCTGGAGCTACAGGTCCAGCACCAACCCCCTGCCAGTAGAAGGGGGGCCTGGACCTACGGGTCCAGCACCAACTCCCTTGACAGTAGAGGGGGCTGGAGCTACAGGTCCAGCACCAACCCCCTGCCAGGAGAAGGGAGCTGGAGCTACAAGTCCAGCACCAACCACCTGCCAGTAGAGAGGGGCTAGAGCTACAGGTTCAGCACCAACCCCTTGCCAGTAGAGGGGGCTGGAGCTACAGGTCCAGTACCAACCCCCTGCCAGTAGAGGGGGACTGGAGCTACAGGTCCAGCACCAACTCCCTGACAGTAGAGGGGGCTGGAGCTACAGGTCCAGCACCAAACCCCCCCTGCCAGTAGAGGGGGGCTGGAGCTACAGGTCCAGCACCAAACCCCTGCCAGTAGAGGTGGGCTGGAGCTACAGGTCCAGCACCAACGCCCTGCCAGTAGATGTGGGGCTGGAGCTACAGGTCCAGCACCAACCCCCTGCCAGTAAAGGGGGGCTGGAGCTACAGGTCCAGCACCAACCCCCTGCAAGGAAAAGGGGGCTGGAGCTACAGGTCCAGCACCAACCCCCGCTGCCAGGAGAGGGGGGGCTGGAGCTACAGGTCCAACACCAAACCCCTGCCAGTAGAGGTGGGCTGGAGCTACAGGTCCAGCACCAACGCCCTACCAGTAGAGGGGGGCTGGAGCTACAGGTCCAGCACCAACCCCCTGCAAGGAAAAGGGGGCTGGAGCTACAGGTCCAGCACAAACCCCCAGCAAGTAGAGGGGGGTGAGACCTACAGGTCCAGCACCAACCTCCCCCCCCCCCATGCCAGTAAAGGGGGGCTGGAGCTATAGGTCTAGCACCAACCCCCTGCCAGTAAAGGGGGGCTGGAGCTACAGGTTCAGCACCAACCCCCATGCCAGTAAAGGGGGGCTGGAGCTACAGGTCCAGCACCAACCCCCTGACAGTAGAGGGGGGCTGGAGCTACAGGTCCAGCACCAACCCCCTGCTAGTAGAGGGGTGCTGGAGCTACAGGTCCAGCACCAACCCCCTGCCAGTAGAGGTGGGGCTGGGGCTACAAGTCCAGCACCAACCCCCTGTAAGGAAAAGGGGGCTGGAGCTACAGGTCTATCACAAACCCCTTGTCAGTAGAGAGGTGTTGAGCTATAGGTTCAGCACAAACCTCTCTGCCATTAGAGGAGGGCTGGAGCTACAGGTCCCGGACCAGTCCCCCCTGCCAGTAGAGGTGGGCTGGAGCTACAGGTCCAGCACCAACCCCCTGACAGTAGAGGCGGCTGGAGCTACAGGTTCAGCACCATCCCCATGCCAGTAGAGGGGTGGGGGCTGGAGCTACAGGTTCAGCACCAACCCCATGCCAGTAGAGGGGTGGGGGCTGAAGCAACAGATCCAGCACCAACCCCTTGCCAGTAGAGGGATGCTGGAGCTACAGGTCCAGCACCAACCCCCTGCCAGGAGAAAGGAGCTGGAGCTACAGGTCCAGCACCAACCCCCTGCCAGTAGAGGGGGGCTGGAGCTACAGGTCCAGCACCAACCCCCTGCCAGTAGAGGGAGCTGGAGCTACAGGTCCAGCACTAACCACCCTGCCAGTAGAAGGTGGCTGGAGCTACAGGTCCAGCACCAACCCCCTGCCAGTTGAGGGGGGTTGGATTTACAGGTCCAGCACCAACCCCCTGCCAGTAGAAGGCCTGGAGCTACAGGTCTAGCACGAACCCCTTGCCAGTAGAGGGGGGCTGGAGCTACAGGTCCAGCACCATCCCCCCTGCCAGTAGAGGGGGGGCTGGAGCTACAGGTCCAGCACCAACTCCTTGCCAGTAGAGGGGGGGCTGGAGCTACAGGTCCAGCACCAACCCCCCTGCCAGTAGAGGGGGGGGCTGGAGCTATAGGTCCAGCACCAACCACCCTGACAGTAGAAGGGGCTGGAGTTTCAGGTCCAGAACCAACCCCTTGCCAGTAGAAGGGGGCTGGAGCTACAGGTCCAGCACGAACCCCTTGCTAGTAGAAGGGGGCTGGAGCTACAGGTCCAGCACGAACCCCTTGCCAGTAGAAGGGGGCTGGAGCTACAGGTCCAGCACCAACCACCCTGCCAGTAGAAGGGGGCTGGAGCTACAGGTCCAGCACCAACCCCTTGCCAGTAGAAGGGGGTTTCAGCTATAGGTCCAGCACCAACCACCCTGACAGTAGAAGGGGCTGGAGTTACAGGTCCAGAACCAACCCCCTGCCAGTTCAGGGGGGCTGGAGCTACAGGTCCAGCACCAAACCCCCTCCCAGTAGAGAGGGTGGGGCTGGAGCTACAGGCCCAGCACCAACCCCCTGCCAGTAGAGGGGCGCTGGAGCTACAGGTCCAGCACCAAACCAATGCCACTAGAGGTGGGCTGGAGCTACAGGTCCAGCACCAACCCCCTGCCAGTAGAAGGGGGGCCTGGACCTACGGGTCCAGCACCAACCCCCTTGACAGTAGAGGGGGCTGGAGCTACAGGTCCAGCACCAACCACATGCCAGTAGAGTAGAGCTGGAGCTACAGGTCCAGCACCAAACCCTGCCAGTAGAGGGGGGGCTGCAGTAACAGGTCCAGCACCAACCCCCCCTGCCAATAGAGTGGGTGAGAGCTATAGGTCCAGCACCAACCCCCTGCCAGTAGAGGGGGGCTGGAGCTACAGGTCCAGCATCAACCCCCTTCCAGTAAAGGGGGCAGGAGCTACAGGTCCAGCACCAATCCCCTGCCAGTAAAGGGGGGCTGGAGCTACAGGTTCAGCACCAACCCCCTGCCAGTAAAGGGGGGCTGGAGCTACAAATCTAACACCAACCCCTGCCAGTAAAGGGGGGGCTGGAGCTACAGGTCAGCACCAAACCCCTGACAGTAGAGGGGGCTGGAGCTACAGGTCCAGCACTATCCCCCCCTGCCAGTAGAAGGGGGCTGGAGCTACATGTTAACCACCAACCCCTTGCTATTAGAGTGGGGGGTGGAGCTACAGGTTCAGCACCAACCCCCTGGCAGTAGAGGGAGGCTGGAGCTACAGGTCCAGCACCAACCCCCTGCCAGGAGAAGGGGGCTGGAGCTACAAGTCCAGCACCAACCACCTGCCAGTAGAGAGGGGCTGGAGCTACAGGTTCAGCACCAACCCCTTGCCAGTAGAGGGGGCTGGAGCTACAGGTCCAGTACCAACCCCCTGATAGTAGAGGGGGACTGGAGCTACAGGTCCAGCACCAACTCCCTGACAGTATAGGGGGCTGGAGCTACAGGTCCAGCACCAAACCCCCCCTGCCAGTAGAGGGGGGCTGGAGCTACAGGTCCAGCACCAAACCCCTGCCAGTAGAGGTGGGCTGGAGCTACAGGTCCAGCACCAACGCCCTGCCAGTAGAGGGGGGCTGGAGCTACAGGTCCAGCACCAACCCCCTGCAAGGAAAAGGGGGCTGGAGCTACAGGTCCAGCACCAACCCCCTGCCAGGAGAAAGGAGCTGGAGCTACAGGTCCAGCACCAACCCCCTGCCAGTAGAGGGGGGCTGGAGCTACAGGTCCAGCACCAACCCCCTGCCAGTAGAGGGAGCTGGAGCTACAGGTCCAGCACTAACCACCCTACCAGTAGAAGGTGGCTGGAACTACAGGTCCAGCACCAACCCCCTGCCAGTTGAGGGGGGTTGGATTTACAGGTCCAGCACCAACCCCCTGCCAGTAGAGGGCCTGGAGCTACAGGTCCAGCACGAACCCCCCTGCCAGTAGAGGGGGGCTGGAGCTATAGGTCCAGCACAAACCCCCTGCTAGTAGAGGGTGGCTGGAGCTACAGGCCCAGCACCAACCCCCTGCCAGTAAAGGGGCGCTGGAGCTACAGGTCCAGCACCAAACCAATGCCAGTAAAGGGGGGCTGGAGCTACAGGTCCAGCACCATCCCCCCTGCCGGTAGAGGGGAGGGGGCTGGAGCAACAGGTCCAGCACAAAACCCCCTGCCACTAGAGGTGGGCTGGAGCTACAGGTCCAGCACCAACCCCTTGCCAGAAGAGAGGGGCTGGAGCTACAAGTCCAGCACGAACCCCCTGCCAGTAGAGGGGGTGCTGGAGCTACAGCACGAACCCCCTGCCAGTAGAGAGGGGGCTGGAGCTACAGGTCCAGCACGAACCCCCTGCCAGTAGAGGGGGGCTGGAGCTACAGGTCCAGCACCAACCCCCTGCCAGTAGAAGGGGGGCCTGGACCTACGGGTCCAGCACCAACCCCCTTGACAGTAGAGGGGGCTGGAGCTACAGGTCCAGCACCAAACCCCTGCCAGTAGAGGGGGGAGGCTGGAGCTTCAGGTCCAGCACCAACCCCCTGCCAGTAGAGGGGGGCTGGAGCTACAGGTCCAGCACCAAACCCCTGCCAGTAGAGGGGGGGCTGCATTAACAGGTCCAGCACCAACCCCCCTGCCAATAGAGGGGGTGAGAGCTACAGGTCCAGCACCAACCCTCCTGCAAGTAAAGGGGGGCTGGAGCTATAGGTCCAGCACCAACCCCCTGCCAGTAGAGGGGGGCTGGAGCTACAGGTCCAGCATCAACCCCCTGCCAGTAAAGGGGGGCAGGAGCTACAGGTCCAGCACCAACCCCCTGCCAGTAAAGGGGGGCTGGAGCTACAGGTTCAGCACCAACCCCCTGCCAGTAAAGGGGGGCTGGAGCTACAAATCTAACACCAACCCCTGCCAGTAAAGGGGGGGCTGGAGCTACAGGTCAGCACCAAACCCCTGACAGTAGAGGGGGGTGGAGCTACAGGTCCAGCACTATCCCCCCCTGCCAGTAGAAGGGGGCTGGAGCTACATGTTAACCACCAACCCCTTGCTATTAGAGTGGGGGGTGGAGCTACAGGTTCAGCACCAACCCCCTGGCAGTAGAGGGAGGCTGGAGCTACAGGTCCAGCACCAACCCCCTGCCAGGAGAAACGGGCTGGAGCTACAAGTCCAGCACCAACCACCTGCCAGTAGAGAGGGGCTGGAGCTACAGGTTCAGCACCAACCCCTTGCCAGTAGAGGGGGCTGGAGCTACAGGTCCAGCACCAACCCCCTGCCAGTAGAGGGGGACTGGAGCTACAGGTCCAGCACCAAACCCCTGCCAGTAGAGGTGGGCTTGAGCTACAGGTCCAGCACCAACGCCCTGCCAGTAGATGTGGGGCTGGAGCTACAGGTCCAGCACCAACCCCCTGCCTGTAAAGGGGGGCTGGAGCTACAGGTCCAGCACCAACCCCCTGCAAGGAAAAGGGGGCTGGAGCTACATGTCCAGCACCAACCCCCGCTGCCAGGAGAGGGGGGGCTGGAGCTACAGGTCCAACACCAAACCCCTGCCAGTAGAGGTGGGCTGGAGCTACAGGTCCAGCACCAACGCCCTGCCAGTAGAGGGGGGCTGGAGCTACAGGTCCAGCACCAACCCCCTGCCAGTAGAGGGGGGCTGGAGCTACAGGTCCAGCACCAACCCCCTGCCAGGAGAAACGGGCTGGAGCTACAAGTCCAGCACCAACCACCTGCCAGTAGAGAGGGGCTGGAGCTACAGGTCCAGCACCAAACCCCTGCCAGTAGAAGGGGGGCTTGGACCTACGGGTCCAGCACCAACCCCCTTGACAGTAGAGGGGGCTGGAGCTACAGGTCCAGCACCAAACCCCTGCTAGTAGAGGGGGGAGGCTGGAGCTACAGGTCCAGCGCCAACCACCCTGCCAGCAGAAGGGGGCTGGAGCTACAGGTCCAGCACCAAACCCCTGCCACTAGAGGTGTGCTGGAGCTACAGGTCCAGCACCAACCCCCTGCCAGTAGAGGGGCGCTGGAGCTACAGGTCCAGCACCAAACCCCTGCCAGTAGAGGTGGGCTGGAGCTACAGGTCCAGCACCAACCCCCTGCCAGTAGAGGTGGGCCGGAGCTACAGGTCCAGCACCAACCACCCTGCCAGCAGAAGGGGGCTGGAGCTACAGGTCCAGCACCAACCCCTTGCCAGTAGAAGGGGGCTGGAGCTATAGGTCCAGCACCAACCCCCTGCCTGTAGAGGGGGGCTGGAGCTATAGGTCCAGCACCAACACCTTGCCAGTAGAGGGGGGCTGGAGCTATAGGTTCAGCACCAACCACCCTGCCAGCAGAAGGGGGCTGGAGCTATAGGGCCAGCACCAACCCCCTGCCAGTAGAGGGGGGCTGGAGCTACAGGTCCAGCACGAACCCCCCTGCCAGTAGAGGGGGGCTGGAGCTATAGGTCCAGCACAAACCCCCTGCTAGTAGAGGGTGGCTGGAGCTACAGGCCCAGCACCAACCCCCTGCCAGTAAAGGGGCGCTGGAGCTACAGGTCCAGCACCAAACCAATGCCAGTAAAGGGGGGCTGGAGCTACAGGTCCAGCACCATCCCCCCTGCCGGTAGAGGGGAGGGGGCTGGAGCAACAGGTCCAGCACAAAACCCCCTGCCACTAGAGGTGGGCTGGAGCTACAGGTCCAGCACCAACCCCTTGCCAGAAGAGAGGGGCTGGAGCTACAAGTCCAGCACGAACCCCCTGCCAGTAGAGGGGGTGCTGGAGCTACAGCACGAACTCCCTGCCAGTAGAGAGGGGGCTGGAGCTACAGGTCCAGCACGAACCCCCCTGCCAGTAGAGGGGGGCTGGAGCTACAGGTCCAGCACCAACCCCCTGCCAGTAGAAGGGGGGCCTGGACCTACGGGTCCAGCACCAACCCCCTTGACAGTAGAGGGGGCTGGAGCTACAGGTCCAGCACCAAACCCCTGCCAGTAGAGGGGGGAGGCTGGAGCTACAGGTCCAGCACCAACCCCCTGCCAGTAGAGGGGGGCTGGAGCTACAGGTCCAGCACCAAACCCCTGCCAGTAGAGGGGGGGCTGCATTACCAGGTCCAGCACCAACCCCCCTGCCAATAGAGGGGGTGAGAGCTACAGGTCCAGCACCAACCCTCCTGCAAGTAAAGGGGGGCTGGAGCTATAGGTCCAGCACCAACCCCCTGCCAGTAGAGGGGGGCTGGAGCTACAGGTCCAGCATCAACCCCCTGCCAGTAAAGGGGGGCAGGAGCTACAGGTCCAGCACCAACCCCCTGCCAGTAAAGGGGGGCTGGAGCTACAGGTTCAGCACCAACCCCCTGCCAGTAAAGGGGGGCTGGAGCTACAAATCTAACACCAACCCCTGCCAGTAAAGGGGGGGCTGGAGCTACAGGTCAGCACCAAACCCCTGACAGTAGAGGGGGGTGGAGCTACAGGTCCAGCACTATCCCCCCCTGCCAGTAGAAGGGGCTGGAGCTACATGTTAACCACCAACCCCTTGCTATTAGAGTGGGGGGTGGAGCTACAGGTTCAGCACCAACCCCCTGGCAGTAGAGGGAGGCTGGAGCTACAGGTCCAGCACCAACCCCCTGCCAGGAGAAACGGGCTGGAGCTACAAGTCCAGCACCAACCACCTGCCAGTAGAGAGGGGCTGGAGCTACAGGTTCAGCACCAACCCCTTGCCAGTAGAGGGGGCTGGAGCTACAGGTCCAGCACCAACCCCCTGCCAGTAGAGGGGGACTGGAGCTACAGGTCCAGCACCAAACCCCTGCCAGTAGAGGTGGGCTTGAGCTACAGGTCCAGCACCAACGCCCTGCCAGTAGATGTGGGGCTGGAGCTACAGGTCCAGCACCAACCCCCTGCCAGTAAAGGGGGGCTAGAGCTACAGGTCCAGCACCAACCCCCTGCAAGGAAAAGGGGGCTGGAGCTACAGGTCCAGCACCAACCCCCGCTGCCAGGAGAGGGGGGGCTGGAGCTACAGGTCCAACACCAAACCCCTGCCAGTAGAGGTGGGCTGGAGCTACAGGTCCAGCACCAACGCCCTGCCAGTAGAGGGGGGCTGGAGCTACAGGTCCAGCACCAACCCCCTGCAAGGAAAAGGGGGCTGGAGCTACAGGTCCAGCACCAACCCCCTGCCAGGAGAAAGGAGCTGGAGCTACAGGTCCAGCACCAACCCCCTGCCAGTAGAGGGGGGCTGGAGCTACAGGTCCAGCACCAACCCCCTGCCAGTAGAGGGAGCTGGAGCTACAGGTCCAGCACTAACCACCCTACCAGTAGAAGGTGGCTGGAACTACAGGTCCAGCACCAACCCCCTGCCAGTTGAGGGGGGTTGGATTTACAGGTCCAGCACCAACCCCCTGCCAGTAGAGGGCCTGGAGCTACAGGTCCAGCACGAACCCCCCTGCCAGTAGAGGGGGGCTGGAGCTATAGGTCCAGCACAAACCCCCTGCTAGTAGAGGGTGGCTGGAGCTACAGGCCCAGCACCAACCCCCTGCCAGTAAAGGGGCGCTGGAGCTACAGGTCCAGCACCAAACCAATGCCAGTAAAGGGGGGCTGGAGCTACAGGTCCAGCACCATCCCCCCTGCTGGTAGAGGGGAGGGGGCTGGAGCAACAGGTCCAGCACAAAACCCCCTGCCACTAGAGGTGGGCTGGAGCTACAGGTCCAGCACCAACCCCTTGCCAGAAGAGAGGGGCTGGAGCTACAAGTCCAGCACGAACCCCCTGCCAGTAGAGGGGGTGCTGGAGCTACAGCACGAACCCCCTGCCAGTAGAGAGGGGGCTGGAGCTACAGGTCCAGCACGAACCCCCTGCCAGTAGAGGGGGGCTGGAGCTACAGGTCCAGCACCAACCCCCTGCCAGTAGAAGGGGGGCCTGGACCTACGGGTCCAGCACCAACCCCCTTGACAGTAGAGGGGGCTGGAGCTACAGGTCCAGCACCAAACCCCTGCCAGTAGAGGGGGGAGGCTGGAGCTTCAGGTCCAGCACCAACCCCCTGCCAGTAGAGGGGGGCTGGAGCTACAGGTCCAGCACCAAACCCCTGCCAGTAGAGGGGGGCAGGAGCTACAGGTCCAGCACCAACCCCCTGCCAGTAAAGGGGGGCTGGAGCTACAGGTTCAGCACCAACCCCCTGCCAGTAAAGGGGGGCTGGAGCTACAAATCTAACACCAACCCCTGCCAGTAAAGGGGGGGCTGGAGCTACAGGTCAGCACCAAACCCCTGACAGTAGAGGGGGGTGGAGCTACAGGTCCAGCACTATCCCCCCCTGCCAGTAGAAGGGGGCTGGAGCTACATGTTAACCACCAACCCCTTGCTATTAGAGTGGGGGGTGGAGCTACAGGTTCAGCACCAACCCCCTGGCAGTAGAGGGAGGCTGGAGCTACAGGTCCAGCACCAACCCCCTGCCAGGAGAAACGGGCTGGAGCTACAAGTCCAGCACCAACCACCTGCCAGTAGAGAGGGGCTGGAGCTACAGGTTCAGCACCAACCCCTTGCCAGTAGAGGGGGCTGGAGCTACAGGTCCAGCACCAACCCCCTGCCAGTAGAGGGGGACTGGAGCTACAGGTCCAGCACCAAACCCCTGCCAGTAGAGGTGGGCTTGAGCTACAGGTCCAGCACCAACGCCCTGCCAGTAGATGTGGGGCTGGAGCTACAGGTCCAGCACCAACCCCCTGCCTGTAAAGGGGAGCTGGAGCTACAGGTCCAGCACCAACCCCCTGCAAGGAAAAGGGGGCTGGAGCTACATGTCCAGCACCAACCCCCGCTGCCAGGAGAGGGGGGGCTGGAGCTACAGGTCCAACACCAAACCCCTGCCAGTAGAGGTGGGCTGGAGCTACAGGTCCAGCACCAACGCCCTGCCAGTAGAGGGGGGCTGGAGCTACAGGTCCAGCACCAACCCCCTGCCAGTAGAGGGGGGCTGGAGCTACAGGTCCAGCACCAACCCCCTGCCAGTAGAGGGAGCTGGAGCTACAGGTCCAGCACTAACCACCCTACCAGTAGAAGGTGGCTGGAGCTACAGGTCCAGCACCAACCCCCTGCCAGTTGAGGGGGGTTGGATTTACAGGTCCAGCACCAACCCCCTGCCAGTAGAGGGCCTGGAGCTACAGGTCCAGCACGAACCCCCCTGCCAGTAGAGGGGGGGCTGGAGCTACAGGTCCAGCACCAACCCCCTGCCAGTAGAGGGAGCTGGAGCTACAGGTCCAGCACTAACCACCCTACCAGTAGAAGGTGGCTGGAGCTACAGGTCCAGCACCAACCCCCTGCCAGTTGCGGGGGGTTGGATTTACAGGTCCAGCACCAACCCCCTGCCAGTAGAGGGCCTGGAGCTACAGGTCCAGCACGAACCCCCCTGCCAGTAGAGGGGGGGCTGGAGCTTGCCAGTAGAGGGGGGGCTAGAGCTACAGGTCCAGCATCAACCCCCCTGCCAGTAGAGGGGGGGCTGGAGCTATAGGTCCAGCACCAACCACCCTGACAGTAGAAGGGGCTGGAGTTACAGGTCCAGAACCAACCCCTTGCCAGTAGAAGGGGGCTGGAGCTACAGGTCCAGCACGAACCCCTTGCTAGTAGATGGGGGCTGGAGCTACAGGTCCAGCACGAACCCCTTGCCAGTAGAAGGGGGCTGGAGCTACAGGTCCAGCACCAACCACCCTGCCAGTAGAAGGGGGCTGGAGCTACAGGTCCAGCACCAACCCCCTGCCAGTTGAGGGGGGCTGGAGCTACAGGTCCAACACGAACCCCCTGCTAGTAGAGGGGGGCTGGAGCTACAGGTCCAGCACCAAACCCCCTCCCAGTAGAGAGGGTGGGGCTGGAGCTACAGGCCCAGCACCAACCCCCTGCCAGTAGAGGGGCGCTGGAGCTACAGGTCCAGCACCAAACCCCTGCCACTAGAGGTGGGCTGGAGCTACAGGTCCAGCACCAACCCCCTGCCAGTAGAAGGGGGGCCTGGACCTACGGGTCCAGCACCAACTCCCTTGACAGTAGAGGGGGCTGGAGCTACAGGTCCAGCACCAACCCCCTGCCAGGAGAAGGGAGCTGGAGCTACAAGTCCAGCACCAACCACCTGCCAGTAGAGAGGGGCTAGAGCTACAGGTTCAGCACCAACCCCTTGCCAGTAGAGGGGGCTGGAGCTACAGGTCCAGTACCAACCCCCTGCCAGTAGAGGGGGACTGGAGCTACAGGTCCAGCACCAACTCCCTGACAGTAGAGGGGGCTGGAGCTACAGGTCCAGCACCAAACCCCCCCTGCCAGTAGAGGGGGGCTGGAGCTACAGGTCCAGCACCAAACCCCTGCCAGTAGAGGTGGGCTGGAGCTACAGGTCCAGCACCAACGCCCTGCCAGTAGATGTGGGGCTGGAGCTACAGGTCCAGCACCAACCCCCTGCCAGTAAAGGGGGGCTGGAGCTACAGGTCCAGCACCAACCCCCTGCAAGGAAAAGGGGGCTGGAGCTACAGGTCCAGCACCAACCCCCGCTGCCAGGAGAGGGGGGGCTGGAGCTACAGGTCCAACACCAAACCCCTGCCAGTAGAGGTGGGCTGGAGCTACAGGTCCAGCACCAACGCCCTACCAGTAGAGGGGGGCTGGAGCTACAGGTCCAGCACCAACCCCCTGCAAGGAAAAGGGGGCTGGAGCTACAGGTCCAGCACAAACCCCCAGCAAGTAGAGGGGGGTGAGACCTACAGGTCCAGCACCAACCTCCCCCCCCCCATGCCAGTAAAGGGGGGCTGGAGCTATAGGTCTAGCACCAACCCCCTACCAGTAAAGGGGGGCTGGAGCTACAGGTTCAGCACCAACCCCCATGCCAGTAAAGGGGGGCTGGAGCTACAGGTCCAGCACCAACCCCCTGACAGTAGAGGGGGGCTGGAGCTACAGGTCCAGCACCAACCCCCTGCTAGTAGAGGGGTGCTGGAGCTACAGGTCCAGCACCAACCCCCTGCCAGTAGAGGTGGGGCTGGGGCTACAAGTCCAGCACCAACCCCCTGTAAGGAAAAGGGGGCTGGAGCTACAGGTCTATCACAAACCCCTTGTCAGTAGAGAGGTGTTGAGCTATAGGTTCAGCACAAACCTCTCTGCCATTAGAGGAGGGCTGGAGCTACAGGTCCCGGACCAGTCCCCCCTGCCAGTAGAGGTGGGCTGGAGCTACAGGTCCAGCACCAACCCCCTGACAGTAGAGGCGGCTGGAGCTACAGGTTCAGCACCATCCCCATGCCAGTAGAGGGGTGGGGGCTGGAGCTACAGGTTCAGCACCAACCCCATGCCAGTAGAGGGGTGGGGGCTGAAGCAACAGATCCAGCACCAACCCCTTGCCAGTAGAGGGATGCTGGAGCTACAGGTCCAGCACCAACCCCCTGCCAGGAGAAAGGAGCTGGAGCTACAGGTCCAGCACCAACCCCCTGCCAGTAGAGGGGGGCTGGAGCTACAGGTCCAGCACCAACCCCCTGCCAGTAGAGGGAGCTGGAGCTACAGGTCCAGCACTAACCACCCTGCCAGTAGAAGGTGGCTGGAGCTACAGGTCCAGCACCAACCCCCTGCCAGTTGAGGGGGGTTGGATTTACAGGTCCAGCACCAACCCCCTGCCAGTAGAAGGCCTGGAGCTACAGGTCTAGCACGAACCCCTTGCCAGTAGAGGGGGGCTGGAGCTACAGGTCCAGCACCATCCCCCCTGCCAGTAGAGGGGGGGCTGGAGCTACAGGTCCAGCACCAACTCCTTGCCAGTAGAGGGGGGGCTGGAGCTACAGGTCCAGCACCAACCCCCCTGCCAGTAGAGGGGGGGCTGGAGCTATAGGTCCAGCACCAACCACCCTGACAGTAGAAGGGGCTGGAGTTACAGGTCCAGAACCAACCCCTTGCCAGTAGAAGGGGGCTGGAGCTACAGGTCCAGCACGAACCCCTTGCTAGTAGAAGGGGGCTGGAGCTACAGGTCCAGCACGAACCCCTTGCCAGTAGAAGGGGGCTGGAGCTACAGGTCCAGCACCAACCACCCTGCCAGTAGAAGGGGGCTGGAGCTACAGGTCCAGCACCAACCCCTTGCCAGTAGAAGGGGGTTTCAGCTATAGGTCCAGCACCAACCACCCTGACAGTAGAAGGGGCTGGAGTTACAGGTCCAGAACCAACCCCCTGCCAGTTCAGGGGGGCTGGAGCTACAGGTCCAGCACCAAACCCCCTCCCAGTAGAGAGGGTGGGGCTGGAGCTACAGGCCCAGCACCAACCCCCTGCCAGTAGAGGGGCGCTGGAGCTACAGGTCCAGCACCAAACCAATGCCACTAGAGGTGGGCTGGAGCTACAGGTCCAGCACCAACCCCCTGCCAGTAGAAGGGGGGCCTGGACCTACGGGTCCAGCACCAACCCCCTTGACAGTAGAGGGGGCTGGAGCTACAGGTCCAGCACCAACCACATGCCAGTAGAGTAGAGCTGGAGCTACAGGTCCAGCACCAAACCCTGCCAGTAGAGGGGGGGCTGCAGTAACAGGTCCAGCACCAACCCCCCCTGCCAATAGAGTGGGTGAGAGCTATAGGTCCAGCACCAACCCCCTGCCAGTAGAGGGGGGCTGGAGCTACAGGTCCAGCATCAACCCCCTTCCAGTGAAGGGGGCAGGAGCTACAGGTCCAGCACCAATCCCCTGCCAGTAAAGGGGGGCTGGAGCTACAGGTTCAGCACCAACCCCCTGCCAGTAAAGGGGGGCTGGAGCTACAAATCTAACACCAACCCCTGCCAGTAAAGGGGGGGCTGGAGCTACAGGTCAGCACCAAACCCCTGACAGTAGAGGGGGCTGGAGCTACAGGTCCAGCACTATCCCCCCCTGCCAGTAGAAGGGGGCTGGAGCTACATGTTAACCACCAACCCCTTGCTATTAGAGTGGGGGGTGGAGCTACAGGTTCAGCACCAACCCCCTGGCAGTAGAGGGAGGCTGGAGCTACAGGTCCAGCACCAACCCCCTGCCAGGAGAAGGGGGCTGGAGCTACAAGTCCAGCACCAACCACCTGCCAGTAGAGAGGGGCTGGAGCTACAGGTTCAGCACCAACCCCTTGCCAGTAGAGGGGGCTGGAGCTACAGGTCCAGTACCAACCCCCTGCCAGTAGAGGGGGACTGGAGCTACAGGTCCAGCACCAACTCCCTGACAGTATAGGGGGCTGGAGCTACAGGTCCAGCACCAAACCCCCCCTGCCAGTAGAGGGGGGCTGGAGCTACAGGTCCAGCACCAAACCCCTGCCAGTAGAGGTGGGCTGGAGCTACAGGTCCAGCACCAACGCCCTGCCAGTAGAGGGGGGCTGGAGCTACAGGTCCAGCACCAACCCCCTGCAAGGAAAAGGGGGCTGGAGCTACAGGTCCAGCACCAACCCCCTGCCAGGAGAAAGGAGCTGGAGCTACAGGTCCAGCACCAACCCCCTGCCAGTAGAGGGGGGCTGGAGCTACAGGTCCAGCACCAACCCCCTGCCAGTAGAGGGAGCTGGAGCTACAGGTCCAGCACTAACCACCCTACCAGTAGAAGGTGGCTGGAACTACAGGTCCAGCACCAACCCCCTGCCAGTTGAGGGGGGTTGGATTTACAGGTCCAGCACCAACCCCCTGCCAGTAGAGGGCCTGGAGCTACAGGTCCAGCACGAACCCCCCTGCCAGTAGAGGGGGGCTGGAGCTATAGGTCCAGCACAAACCCCCTGCTAGTAGAGGGTGGCTGGAGCTACAGGCCCAGCACCAACCCCCTGCCAGTAAAGGGGCGCTGGAGCTACAGGTCCAGCACCAAACCAATGCCAGTAAAGGGGGGCTGGAGCTACAGGTCCAGCACCATCCCCCCTGCCGGTAGAGGGGAGGGGGCTGGAGCAACAGGTCCAGCACAAAACCCCCTGCCACTAGAGGTGGGCTGGAGCTACAGGTCCAGCACCAACCCCTTGCCAGAAGAGAGGGGCTGGAGCTACAAGTCCAGCACGAACCCCCTGCCAGTAGAGGGGGTGCTGGAGCTACAGCACGAACCCCCTGCCAGTAGAGAGGGGGCTGGAGCTACAGGTCCAGCACGAACCCCCTGCCAGTAGAGGGGGGCTGGAGCTACAGGTCCAGCACCAACCCCCTGCCAGTAGAAGGGGGGCCTGGACCTACGGGTCCAGCACCAACCCCCTTGACAGTAGAGGGGGCTGGAGCTACAGGTCCAGCACCAAACCCCTGCCAGTAGAGGGGGGAGGCTGGAGCTTCAGGTCCAGCACCAACCCCCTGCCAGTAGAGGGGGGCTGGAGCTACAGGTCCAGCACCAAACCCCTGCCAGTAGAGGGGGGGCTGCATTAACAGGTCCAGCACCAACCCCCCTGCCAATAGAGGGGGTGAGAGCTACAGGTCCAGCACCAACCCTCCTGCAAGTAAAGGGGGGCTGGAGCTATAGGTCCAGCACCAACCCCCTGCCAGTAGAGGGGGGCTGGAGCTACAGGTCCAGCATCAACCCCCTGCCAGTAAAGGGGGGCAGGAGCTACAGGTCCAGCACCAACCCCCTGCCAGTAAAGGGGGGCTGGAGCTACAGGTTCAGCACCAACCCCCTGCCAGTAAAGGGGGGCTGGAGCTACAAATCTAACACCAACCCCTGCCAGTAAAGGGGGGGCTGGAGCTACAGGTCAGCACCAAACCCCTGACAGTAGAGGGGGGTGGAGCTACAGGTCCAGCACTATCCCCCCCTGCCAGTAGAAGGGGGCTGGAGCTACATGTTAACCACCAACCCCTTGCTATTAGAGTGGGGGGTGGAGCTACAGGTTCAGCACCAACCCCCTGGCAGTAGAGGGAGGCTGGAGCTACAGGTCCAGCACCAACCCCCTGCCAGGAGAAACGGGCTGGAGCTACAAGTCCAGCACCAACCACCTGCCAGTAGAGAGGGGCTGGAGCTACAGGTTCAGCACCAACCCCTTGCCAGTAGAGGGGGCTGGAGCTACAGGTCCAGCACCAACCCCCTGCCAGTAGAGGGGGACTGGAGCTACAGGTCCAGCACCAAACCCCTCCAGTAGAGGTGGGCTTGAGCTACAGGTCCAGCACCAACGCCCTGCCAGTAGATGTGGGGCTGGAGCTACAGGTCCAGCACCAACCCCCTGCCTGTAAAGGGGGGCTGGAGCTACAGGTCCAGCACCAACCCCCTGCAAGGAAAAGGGGGCTGGAGCTACATGTCCAGCACCAACCCCCGCTGCCAGGAGAGGGGGGGCTGGAGCTACAGGTCCAACACCAAACCCCTGCCAGTAGAGGTGGGCTGGAGCTACAGGTCCAGCACCAACGCCCTGCCAGTAGAGGGGGGCTGGAGCTACAGGTCCAGCACCAACCCCCTGCAAGGAAAAGGGGGCTGGAGCTACAGGTCCAGCACCAACCCCCTGCCAGGAGAAAGGAGCTGGAGCTACAGGTCCAGCACCAACCCCCTGCCAGTAGAGGGGGGCTGGAGCTACAGGTCCAGCACCAACCCCCTGCCAGTAGAGGGAGCTGGAGCTACAGGTCCAGCACTAACCACCCTACCAGTAGAAGGTGGCTGGAGCTACAGGTCCAGCACCAACCCCCTGCCAGTTGAGGGGGGTTGGATTTACAGGTCCAGCACCAACCCCCTGCCAGTAGAGGGCCTGGAGCTACAGGTCCAGCACGAACCCCCCTGCCAGTAGAGGGGGGGCTGGAGCTTGCCAGTAGAGGGGGGGCTAGAGCTACAGGTCCAGCATCAACCCCCCTGCCAGTAGAGGGGGGGCTGGAGCTATAGGTCCAGCACCAACCACCCTGACAGTAGAAGGGGCTGGAGTTACAGGTCCAGAACCAACCCCTTGCCAGTAGAAGGGGGCTGGAGCTACAGGTCCAGCACGAACCCCTTGCTAGTAGATGGGGGCTGGAGCTACAGGTCCAGCACGAACCCCTTGCCAGTAGAAGGGGGCTGGAGCTACAGGTCCAGCACCAACCACCCTGCCAGTAGAAGGGGGCTGGAGCTACAGGTCCAGCACCAACCCCCTGCCAGTTGAGGGGGGCTGGAGCTACAGGTCCAGCACGAACCCCCTGCTAGTAGAGGGGGGCTGGAGCTACAGGTCCAGCACCAAACCCCCTCCCAGTAGAGAGGGTGGGGCTGGAGCTACAGGCCCAGCACCAACCCCCTGCCAGTAGAGGGGCGCTGGAGCTACAGGTCCAGCACCAAACCCCTGCCACTAGAGGTGGGCTGGAGCTACAGGTCCAGCACCAACCCCCTGCCAGTAGAAGGGGGGCCTGGACCTACGGGTCCAGCACCAACCCCCTTGACAGTAGAGGGGGCTGGAGCTACAGGTCCAGCACCAACCCCCTGCCAGGAGAAGGGGGCTGGAGCTACAAGTCCAGCACCAACCACCTGCCAGTAGAGAGGGGCTAGAGCTACAGGTTCAGCACCAACCCCTTGCCAGTAGAGGGGGCTGGAGCTACAGGTCCAGTACCAACCCCCTGCCAGTAGAGGGGGACTGGAGCTACAGGTCCAGCACCAACTCCCTGACAGTAGAGGGGGCTGGAGCTACAGGTCCAGCACCAAACCCCCCCTGCCAGTAGAGGGGGGCTGGAGCTACAGGTCCAGCACCAAACCCCTGCCAGTAGAGGTGGGCTGGAGCTACAGGTCCAGCACCAACGCCCTGCCAGTAGATGTGGGGCTGGAGCTACAGGTCCAGCACCAACCCCCTGCCAGTAAAGGGGGGCTGGAGCTACAGGTCCAGCACCAACCCCCTGCAAGGAAAAGGGGGCTGGAGCTACAGGTCCAGCACCAACCCCCGCTGCCAGGAGAGGGGGGGCTGGAGCTACAGGTCCAACACCAAACCCCTGCCAGTAGAGGTGGGCTGGAGCTACAGGTCCAGCACCAACGCCCTACCAGTAGAGGGGGGCTGGAGCTACAGGTCCAGCACCAACCCCCTGCAAGGAAAAGGGGGCTGGAGCTACAGGTCCTGCACAAACCCCCCAGCAAGTAGAGGGGGGTGAGACCTACAGGTCCAGCACCAACCTCCCCCCCCCATGCCAGTAAAGGGGGGCTGGAGCTATAGGTCTAGCACCAACCCCCTGCCAGTAAAGGGGGGCTGGAGCTACAGGTTCAGCACCAACCCCCATGCCAGTAAAGAGGGGCTGGAGCTACAGGTCCAGCACCAACCCCCTGACAGTAGAGGGGGGCTGGAGCTACAGATCCAGCACCAACCCCCTGCTAGTAGAGGGGTGCTGGAGCTACAGGTCCAGCACCAACCCCCTGCCAGTAGAGGTGGGGCTGGGGCTACACGTCCAGAACCAACCCCCTACAAGGAAAAGGGGGCTGGAGCTACAGGTCTATCACAAACCCCTTGTCAGTAGAGAGGTGTTGAGCTATAGGTTCAGCACAAACCTCTCTGCCATTAGAGGAGGGCTGGAGCTACAGGTCCCGGACCAGTCCCCCCTGCCAGTAGAGGTGGGCTGGAGCTACAGGTCCAGCACCAACCCCCTGACAGTAGAGGCGGCTGGAGCTACAGGTTCAGCACCATCCCCATGCCAATAGAGGGGTGGGGGCTGGAGCTACAGGTTCAGCACCAACCCCATGCCAGTAGAGGGGTGGGGGCTGAAGCAACAGATCCAGCACCAACCCCTTGCCAGTAGAGGGATGCTGGAGCTACAGGTCCAGCACCAACCCCCTGCCAGGAGAAAGGAGCTGGAGCTACAGGTCCAGCACCAACCCCCTGCCAGTAGAGGGAGCTGGAGCTACAGGTCCAGCACTAACCACCCTGCCAGTAGAAGGTGGCTGGAGCTACAGGTCCAGCACCAACCCCCTGCCAGTTGAGGGGGGTTGGATTTACAGGTCCAGCACCAACCCCCTGCCAGTAGAAGGCCTGGAGCTACAGGTCTAGCACGAACCCCTTGCCAGTAGAGGGGGGCTGGAGCTACAGGTCCAGCACCATCCCCCCTGCCAGTAGAGGGGGGGCTGGAGCTACAGGTCCAGCACCAACTCCTTGCCAGTAGAGGGGGGGCTGGAGCTACAGGTCCAGCACCAACCCCCCTGCCAGTAGAGGGGGGGCTGGAGCTATAGGTCCAGCACCAACCACCCTGACAGTAGAAGGGGCTGGAGTTACAGGTCCAGAACCAACCCCTTGCCAGTAGAAGGGGGCTGGAGCTACAGGTCCAGCACGAACCCCTTGCTAGTAGAAGGGGGCTGGAGCTACAGGTCCAGCACGAACCCCTTGCCAGTAGAAGGGGGCTGGAGCTACAGGTCCAGCACCAACCACCCTGTCAGTAGAAGGGGGCTGGAGCTACAGGTCCAGCACCAACCCCTTGCCAGTAGAAGGGGGTTTCAGCTATAGGTCCAGCACCAACCACCCTGACAGTAGAAGGGGCTGGAGTTACAGGTCCAGAACCAACCCCCTGCCAGTTCAGGGGGGCTGGAGCTACAGATCCAGCACCAAACCCCCTCCCAGTAGAGAGGGTGGGGCTGGAGCTACAGGCCCAGCACCAACCCCCTGCCAGTAGAGGGGCGCTGGAGCTACAGGTCCAGCACCAAACCAATGCCACTAGAGGTGGGCTGGAGCTACAGGTCCAGCACCAACCCCCTGCCAGTAGAAGGGGGGCCTGGACCTACGGGTCCAGCACCAACCCCCTTGACAGTAGAGGGGGCTGGAGCTACAGGTCCAGCACCAACCACATGCCAGTAGAGTAGAGCTGGAGCTACAGGTCCAGCACCAAACCCTGCCAGTAGAGGGGGGGCTGCATTAACAGGTCCAGCACCAACCCCCCTGCCAATAGAGGGGGTGAGAGCTACAGGTCCAGCACCAACCCCCTGCCAGTAGAGGGGGGCTGGAGCTACAGGTCCAGCATCAACCCCCTTCCAGTAAAGGGGGCAGGAGCTACAGGTCCAGCACCAATCCCCTGCCAGTAAAGGGGGGCTGGAGCTACAGGTTCAGCACCAACCCCCTGCCAGTAAAGGGGGGCTGGAGCTACAAATCTAACACCAACCCCTGCCAGTAAAGAGGGGGCTGGAGCTACAGGTCAGCACCAAACCCCTGACAGTAGAGGGGGCTGGAGCTACAGGTCCAGCACTATCCCCCCCTGCCAGTAGAAGGGGGCTGGAGCTACATGTTAACCACCAACCCCTTGCTATTAGAGTGGGGGGTGGAGCTACAGGTTCAGCACCAACCCCCTGGCAGTAGAGGGAGGCTGGAGCTACAGGTCCAGCACCAACCCCCTGCCAGGAGAAGGGGGCTGGAGCTACAAGTCCAGCACCAACCACCTGCCAGTAGAGAGGGGCTGGAGCTACAGGTTCAGCACCAACCCCTTGCCAGTAGAGGGGGCTGGAGCTACAGGTCCAGTACCATCCCCCTGCCAGTAGAGGGGGACTGGAGCTACAGGTCCAGCACCAACTCCCTGACAGTATAGGGGGCTGGAGCTACAGGTCCAGCACCAAACCCCCCCTGCCAGTAGAGGGGGGCTGGAGCTACAGGTCCAGCACCAAACCCCTGCCAGTAGAGGTGGGCTGGAGCTACAGGTCCAGCACCAACGCCCTGCCAGTAGAGGGGGGCTGGAGCTACAGGTCCAGCACCAACCCCCTGCAAGGAAAAAGGGGCTGGATCTACAGGTCCAGCACAAACCCCCCAGCAAGTAGAGGGGGGTGAGACCTACAGGTCCAGCACCAACCTCCCCCCCCCCCCATGCCAGTAAAGGGGGGCTGGAGCTATAGGTCCAGCACCAACCCCCTGCCAGTAAAGGGGGCTGGAGCTACAGGTTCAGCACCAACCCCCATGCCAGTAAAGGGGGGCTGGAGCTACAGGTCCAGCACCAACCCCCTGACAGTAGAGGGGGGCTGGAGCTACAGGTCCAGCACCAACCCCCTGCTAGTAGAGGGGTGCTGGAGCTACAGGTCCAGCACCAACCCCCTGCTAGTAGAGGGGTGCTGGAGCTACAGGTCCAGCACCAACCCCCTGCAAGGAAAAGGGGGCTGGAGCTACAGGTCCATCACAAACCCCTTGTCAGTAGAGAGGTGTTGAGCTATAGGTTCAGCACAAACCTCTCTGCCATTAGAGGAGGGTTGGAGCTACAGGTCCCGGACCAGTCCCCCCTGCCAGTAGAGGTGGGCTGGAGCTACAGGTCCAGCACCAACCCCCTGATAGTAGAGGCGGCTGGAGCTACAGGTTCAGCACCAACCCCATGCCAGTAGAGGGGTGGGGGCTGGAGCTACAGGTTCAGCACCAACCCCATGCCAGTAGAGGGGTGGGGGCTGAAGCAACAGATCCAGCACCAACCCCTTGCCAGTAGAGGGATGCTGGAGCTACAGGTCCAGCACCAACCCCCTGCCAGGAGAAAGGAGCTGGAGCTACAGGTCCAGCACCAACCCCCTGCCAGTAGAGGGGGGCTGGAGCTACAGGTCCAGCACCAACCCCCTGCCAGTAGAGGGGGGCTGGAGCTACAGGTCCAGCACCAACCCCCTGCCAGTAGAGGGAGCTGGAGCTACAGGTCCAGCACTAACCACCCTGCCAGTAGAAGGTGGCTGGAGCTACAGGTCCAGCACCAACCCCCTGCCAGTTGAGGGGGGTTGGATTTACAGGTCTGTAACACTGTAAAAGTGTTTGGTTTAGGTTAATACATACATAGAGTACATGAGTCACAGACAAGGATCTGAAAGGCGCCAGTTTGACCACCAGAAAGTCACACGTCTAAGAGTTAATGACCCCAAGAGACCTGAGGTCAGATCATGCGAATTTCACCTTGCTTCTACTAATCTCTTAGTTGGAGCCTGGTAGCCTTCAAACATGCCGACGTTTAAGGAGTGGCTTGGTAGTGCCGGAGGCTATCTACTTGTGGGCGGAGTTAGTACTAGGGTCCCCAATATATACTGAGGGAGCATAGAGCATTAAGAAGAGACCAGCCAGCAGAGCAGACGGCCCTAGCAGGGAGGCTGTCGGCCGGCAGGGCGGGAGTCTCCGTCAACTACAGACCCCCCCCCTCTCTATCCAGCTATAGGCAGAGACACTTGGTGAGTTGAGCATTAAGGTGACTTGGTCGTGTTTACATATGTTGTGTGATGATCAGGGGCAGTCAAGTTGTAGGGTTCTCGAATTCTTGGATGATGACTCACTTTGCATATTAAACTGGAACATTTTAATTTAATTGTTAAATTATGATACTTCATGGGAAATATAATTATGAATTTATTATTTAAATTGTGTTTAACTTTGTTCCCTAGAGATTTGAGTTGAGGTGAGAAAGCCTCTGTGGTTACTGGTTTCATGATATTATCGAGTACATGTTTGGAGTTGATACATGGTACAGAGGGAACATACTAATAATGAACTCATGGTAATAACATCTTTTGAGAATATTTTGATACAGACAAGTTCCATTCCTTGTGTTGTATGTAATGGTCTAGAATGGATGGTGGCAGCATTTCGTCTTCTACTATCTACTCTTCTACTAGCTACTCTTCTACTTCTACCTATCTACTCCTCTCCCTCCACCCCTCTCTGAACTCTCACTTTCAACTAATGAGCCTCCTCGCTCCTCCCACCTCTACCTCTCTCACCCCAAACCCTCACTAATTACTTCACTATTCATTTCTTTCCTTTCGTTTTCTCTTATACGTTTGTGGCAATGATTCTGTATTCTAGAGTTCTCTCTAGAGTTTCGGGTAACTGATCAAGTGGCGGCGCCTTGTAGTCTTAGCACCTAGGTAGTCAAATACCTAGGTTACAAGGTGTTGGACGAGAGAGGTTGCCTTAGGAACTCTGGAGGGTGCTCTAGAATAGTTAGCTAACTGGGGACGGGATAACGGACTAGAGAGAGCTGTTTCCCCCGGCCTCGTTAGTTAACTGGGGGGTGGAATAATGGACAAGATAGAGCTATTTCCCCCACCCTCTGTTACAATGTTGGCAGCGGTGTTGAACAATGTTGTAGGTAGTTGGTGTTCTTTTAACATTGTTGAGTCCCACGTGTCTTTTGCCGCTCAGGCGCTATCAGGGAGATCTTGACAGGTATTTAATATTCGCGATTTAGCGAGCTGTTTTCAGGTTAGGAGATAGTGATTTTCTGACGATGTGTTTTAGTGATTTTGTGAGTTTTGTGGTGTTCAGGGAATGTTCACCAGAACTTGCGTGTGTAGTGATTAATGTTAGTGATAAGATTTGGTGATTTGGGAACTTAGCGGTGTTGGTAGTGGAGCTCACCTGAGTGTGACAGGTGACCTCGCATGTCCCAGGGGGACACCCAGCCACCGCTGGTCTCCAGGTCAGTGGGGAGTGGCAGGTGTAGTTTTTAAGTAGTGGTTCTGCTCAGATTATTGCGATCGACTGTTTTACTCCATTTGAACGCAATAACCCGAGGTGTACTGGTCTTGTACAGCATGCTAGGGGGAGGCTTAGTATGTCAGTAGACTTCACGTTGGGGACGCTCGACGTTAGATAGTCTGGTCACAGGGGTGGCAACAGTTTTGAGTTGTTTACCGGCGGAGAAGCTAGGGAAACACTCTGGGTCACGTAGGTGGCTGTAGGTTAAAGGTGGGAGTAATGGTTAATTATGTACTTAAGATTAGGAACGGTACAGTTAAGTTAGGCTAGCGTTTTGTCTATTAGTGTTGATTTTTTTTTGTGTGACAAGTTAAAAGTAGTGATGACCTTATTCTCTCTTCTCTAACTTTACTCTGTTACTGTTTTATGTTCCACCAAGTCAATATCATTCAGAGTTAATTGGATTATTAAAATTTAAGTGTAGTTGTTGCCAGGAGGAGAGCTTATAATTGGACTGTGTGAACCCTATACAAACTACAGGGTCACACAACAAGATGGAACACGGGTATTGTCGCCTTTATGTTCACCCACAGGTGGGAGCCAGAAGAGAGGAGAGACGCACATACAGAAGAGGAAGACGGCTGCCTTATACCACACTCACGGCAGTTCCTCACCACCACGACGACCAGCCCCTACCTGGATGTCAGGGCCACCACCACCACCATCACCCCAGGGGACCCCAAGATGCAGCCCTCTCGGTCGGTCAACATTGGTCTACCCAGTGGACCCCAAGACGGACGGACCCCAGTGGACCCCAGGTCGTTCTGCAGACGACCCCAGACGACCCAGTAAAGATGGAAGAGGAGCAACAACGACTCCAGTCTGTCCCACCAACATCGGTCTACCCAGGACGGACCCCAATGGACCCCAGGTCGCTTGTCAAAGACCCATGGGAGGAGGAAGAGAGAAGAAAGAAGAGAGAAGAAAGAAGAGAGAAGAAAGAAGAGAGAAGAAAGAAGAGAGAAGAGAGAAGAAGGAAGAGAGAAGAAGGAAGAGAGAAGAAAGAAGAGAGAAGAAAGAAGAAGAAGATAAGACAAGCTGAGTGAGACACGATGCCTCGTGTCCCTTGCTGGTGTCAGCATCATTGCATGGAGCGTAATTGCAAGACAGGATCGTTTGCCTTAACTGGCCGCCCCTCCTGCAAGCATGTTGCTCTGTTGAGTGATTCATCCTGTGTCGTGCGGACTTGATGTGGCTGTCAGAAGTAGCTCTCTGAAGGAGGCGTGCTGGAGCAACAGGGAGGAAGAAGAGTAGGATGGGATTTCTACTGTTGGCAACTATATGAAGGTCTCGAAACTTGTAGTCCCTATAGCTGTGAAGAACCCCAATATACGTCTCTCATGGTGACTGACGTAGGGCCAATTACAGATCAGCTGGGACAACCGAATTCCACGGTCCTGTGCGCAGTTCAAGTAGTAACGGCTTTCGGGTTGACCAAGTGTTGTTGTGCGTTAACGACGGAGAAGCGACGGAGGCAGTTGTGTTGAAGAAAGGTGGTACAGGATTATCTACAAGACCAAGCAGTGACGTCGCCCAGCCAGAGACAATGGACGTCTGTCTATATATTTCATTTTTTAGAGTAGGATGATGTATATTTGTTTAGCTAGGATGTATTTTTTTTCGTTAATAAAGTTGTTGCACACAGCTAGCTTGCTTTAGCAGTGTTGCAAAAACTTTATTTCGGGGAGAAGGGGAGATGTAACACTGTAAAAGTGTTTGGTTTAGGTTAATACATACATAGAGTACATGAGTCACAGACAAGGATCTGAAAGGCGCCAGTTTGACCACCGGAAAGTCACACGTCTAAGAGTTAATGACCCCAAGTGACCTGAGGTCAGATCATGCGAATTTCACCTTGCTTCTACTAATCTCTTAGTTGGAGCCTGGTAGCCTTCAAACATGCCGACGTTTAAGGAGTGGCTTGGTAGTGCCGGAGGCTATGTACTTGTGGGCGGAGTTAGTACTAGGGTCCCCAATATATACTGAGGGAGCATAGAGCATTAAGAAGAGACCAGCCAGCAGAGCAGACGGCCCTAGCAGGGAGGCTGTCGGCCGGCAGGGCGGGAGTCTCCGTCAACTACAGACCCCCCCCCCCTCTCTATCCAGCTATAGGCAGAGACACTTGGTGAGTTGAGCATTAAGGTGACTTGGTCGTGTTTACATATGTTGTGTGATGATCAGGGGCAGTCAAGTTGTAGGGTTCTCGAATTCTTGGATGATGACTCACTTTGCATATTAAACTGGAACATTTTAATTTAATTGTTAAATTATGATACTTCATGGGAAATATAATTATGAATTTATTATTTAAATTGTGTTTAACTTTGTTCCCTAGAGATTTGAGTTGAGGTGAGAAAGCCTCTGTGGTTACTGGTTTCATGATATTAACGAGTACATGTTTGGAGTTGATACATGGTACAGAGGGAACATACTAATAATGAACTCATGGTAATAACATCTTTTGAGAATATTTTGATACAGACAAGTTCCATTCCTTGTGTTGTATGTAATGGTCTAGAATGGATGGTGGCAGCATTTCGTCTTCTACTATCTACTCTTCTACTTCTACTAGCTACTCTTCTACTTCTACCTATCTACTCCTCTCCCTCCACCCCTCTCTGAACTCTCACTTTCAACTAATGAGCCTCCTCGCTCCTCCCACCTCTACCTCTCTCACCCCAAACCCTCACTAATTACTTCACTATTCATTTCTTTCCTTTCGTTTTCTCTTATACGTTTGTGGCAATGATTCTGTATTCTAGAGTTCTCTCTAGAGTTTCGGGTAACTGATCAAGTGGCGGCGCCTTGTAGTCTTAGCACCTAGGTAGTCAAATACCTAGGTTACAAGGTGTTGAACGAGAGAGGTTGCCTTAGGAACTCTGGAGGGTGCTCTAGAATAGTTAGCTAACTGGGGACGGGATAACGGACTAGAGAGAGCTGTTTCCCCCGGCCTCGTTAGTTAACTGGGGGGTGGAATAATGGACAAGATAGAGCTATTTCCCCCACCCCCCGTTACAGGTCCAGCACCAACCTCCTGCCAGTAGAAGGCCTGGAGCTACAGGTCCAGCACGAACCCCTTGCCAGTAGAGGGAGGCTGGACCTACAGGTCCAGCACCAACCCCCCTGCCAGTAGAGGGGGGGCTGGAGCTACAGGTCCAGCACCAACTCCTTGCCAGTAGAGGGGGGGCTGGAGCTACAGGTCCAGCACCAACCCCCCTGCCAGTAGAGGGGGTGCTGGAGCTACAGGTCCAGCACCAACCCCCCTGCCAGTAGAGGGGGGGCTGGAGCTACAGGTCCAGCACCAACCACCCTGACAGTAGAAGGGGCTGGAGTTACAGGTCCAGAACCAACCCCTTGCCAGTAGAAGGGGGCTGGAGCTACAGGTCCAGCATGAACCCCTTCCTAGTAGAAGGGGGCTGGAGCTACAGGTCCAGCACGAACCCCTTGCCAGTAGAAGGGGGCTGGAGCTACAGGTCCAGCACCAACCACCCTGCCAGTAGAAGGGGGCTGGAGCTACAGGTCCAGCACCAACCCCTTGCCAGTAGAAGGGGGGTTTGAGCTATAGGTCCAGCACCAACCACCCTGACAGTAGAAGGGGCTGGAGTTACAGGTCCAGAACCAACCCCCTGCCAGTTGAGGGGGGCTGGAGCTACAGGTCCAGCACGAACCTCCTGCTAGTAGAGGGGGGCTGGAGCTACAGGTCCAGCACCAAACCCCCTCCCAGTAGAGAGGGTGGGGCTGGAGCTACAGGCCCAGCACCAACCCCCTGCCAGTAGAGGGGTGCTGGAGCTACAGGTCCAGCACCAAACCCCTGCCACTAGAGGTGGGCTGGAGCTACAGGTCCAGCACCAACCCCCTGCCAGTAGAAGGGGGGCCTGGACCTACGGGTCCAGCACCAACCCCCTTGACAGTAGAGGGGGCTGGAGCTACAGGTCCAGCACCAACCACATGCCAGTAGAGTAGAGCTGGAGCTACAGGTCCAGCACCAAACCCTGCCAGTAGAGGGGGGGCTGCAGTAACATGTCCAGCACCAACCCCCCTGCCAATAGAGGGGGTGAGAGCTACAGGTCCAGCACCAACCCCCTGCCAGTAGAGGGGGGCTGGAGCTACAGGTCCAGCATCAACCCCCTTCCAGTAAAGGGGGCAGGAGCTACAGGTCCAGCACCAATCCCCTGCCAGTAAAGGGGGCTGGAGCTACAGGTTCAGCACCAACCCCCCTGCCAGTAAAGGGGGGCTGGAGCTACAAATCTAACACCAACCCCCTGCCAGTAAAGGGGGGGCTGGAGCTACAGGTCCTGCACCAAACCCCTGACAGTAGAGGGGGGTGGAGCTACAGGTCCAGCACTATCCCCCCCTGCCAGTAGGAGGGGGCTGGAGCTACATGTTCACCACCAACCCCTTGCCAGTAGAGGGGGGAGGCTGGAGCTACAGGTTCAGCACCAACCCCCTGTCAGTAGAGGGGGACTGGAGCTACAGGTCCAGCACCAACCCCCTGCCAGGAGAAGGGGGCTGGAGCTACAAGTCCAGCACCAAACCCCCCCTGCCAGTAGAGGGGGGGGGGGGCTGGAGCTACAGGTCCAGCACCAAACCTCTGCCAGTAGAGGTGGGCTGGAGCTACAGGTCCAGCACCAAACCTCTGCCAGTAGAGGTGGGCTGGAGCTACAGGTCCAGCACCAACGCCCTGCCAGTAGAGGTGGGGCTGGAGCTACAGGTCCAGCACCAACCCCCTGCCAGTAAAGGGGGGCTAGAGCTACAGATCCAGCAACAACCCCCTGCAAGGAAAAGGGGGCTGGAGCTACAGGTCCAGCACCAACCCCCGCTGCCTAGAGAGGGGGGGCTGGAGCTACAGGTCCAGCATCCAACCCCTGCCAGTAGAGGTGGGCTGGAGCTACAGGTCCAGCACCAACGCCCTGGCAGTAGAGAGGGGGCTGGAGCTACAGGTCCAGCACCAACTCCCTGCCAGTAGAGGGGGGCTGGAGCTACAGGTCCAGCACCATCCCCCTGCAAGGAAAAGGGGGCTGGAGCTACAGGTCCAGCACAAACCTCCCCCCCCCCCATGCCAATAAAGGGGGGCTGGAGCTATAGGTCCAGCACCAACCCCCTGCCAGTAAAAGGGGGCTGGAGCTACAGGTTCAGCACCAACCCTCCTGCCAGTAGAGGGGGGCTGGAGCTACAGGTCCAGCATCAACCCCCTTCCAGTAAAGAGGGCAGGAGCTACAGGTCCAGCACCAATCTCCTGCCAGTAAAGGGGGGCTGGAGCTACAGGTTCAGCACCAACCCCCCTGCCAGTAAAGGGGGGCTGGAGCTACAAATCTAACACCAACCCCCTGCCAGTAAAGGGGGGGCTGGAGCTACAGGTCCTGCACCAAACCCCTGACAGTAGAGGGGGGTGGAGCTACAGGTCCAGCACTATCCCCCCTTGCCAGTAGAGGGGGGTGGAGCTACAGGTCCAGCACTATCCCCCCCCTGCCAGTAGAAGGGGGCTGGAGCTACATGTTCACCACCAACCCCTTGCCAGTAGAGGGGGGAGGCTGGAGCTACAGGTCCAGCACCACCCCCCTGTCAGTACCTGGTTGATGGGGTTTTGGGAGTTCTTCTACTCCTCAAGCCCGGCCCGAGGCCAGGCTCGACTTGTGAGAGTTTGGTCCACCAGGCTGTTGCTTGGAGCGGCCCGCAGGGCCACGTACCCACCACAGCCCAGCTGATCCGGAACTTCTCTTAGAAAACTGTCCAGTTTTCTCTTGAAGATGTCCACGGTTGTTCCGGCAATATTTCTTATGCTCGCTGGGAGGACGTCGAACAACCGCGGACCCCTGATGTTTATACAGTGCTCTCTGATTGTGCCTATGGCACCTCTGCTCTTCACTGGTTCAATCTTGCATTTTCTTCCATATCGTTCACTCCAGTACGTTGTTATTTTATTGTGTAGATTTGGGACCTGACCCTCCAGTATTTTCCATGTGTATATTATTTGGTATCTCTCTCGTCTCCTTTCTAGAGAGTACATTTGGAGAGCTTTGAGACGATCCCAATAATTTAGGTGTTTTATCTCGTCTATGCGTGCCGTATATGTTCTCTGTATTCCCTCTATTTCAGCAATCTCTCCTGCTCTGAAGGGGGAAGTGAGTACTGAGCAGTACTCGAGACGGGACAGTACAAGTGACTTGAAGAGTACAACCGTTGTGATGGGATCCCTGGATTTGAAAGTTCTCGTAATCCATCCGATCATTTTTCAGGCTGACGCGATATTTGCTTGGTTATGTTCCCTAAACGTTAGATCGTCGGACATCATTATTCCCAAATCCTTGACATGCTGTTTTTCCTTGACTTGCTGACATGCTGCAGTAGAGGGGGACTGGAGCTACAGGTCCAGCACCAACCCCCTGCCAGGAGAAGGGGGCTGGAGCTACAAGTCCAGCACCAAACCCCCCTGCCAGTAGAGGGGGGGGGGGGCTGGAGCTACAGGTCCAGCACCAAACCTCTGCCAGTAGAGGTGGGCTGGAGCTACAGGTCCAGCACCAACGCCCTGCCAGTAGAGGTGGGGCTGGAGCTACAGGTCCAGCACCAACCCCCTGCCAGTAAAGGGGGGCTAGAGCTACAGGTCCAGCAACAACCCCCTGCAAGGAAAAGGGGGCTGGAGCTACAGGTCCAGCACCAACCCCCGCTGCCTGGAGAGGGGGGGCTGGAGCTACAGGTCCAGCACCCAACCCCTGCCAGTAGAGGTGGGCTGGAGCTACAGGTCCAGCACCAACGCCCTGGCAGTAGAAGGGGGCTGGAGCTACAGGTCCAGCACCATCCCCCTGAGGAGGCGTACGATACCATCCGTACTCCTCAGATACTTCATACTCAGACCATAAGCTCATTGAAGTGCGAACTAGCATAAATAACGGTAGTAGGTCTAAGAGACCCAACAAGCGAGAAGGAATATTCAATCAATTCAATTTCAACAATAAGAGGATTGACTGGGAAAAAATAAATGTAGACCTTGCAACCATTCAATGGGAGACGGTCTTAAGCGACAAAACTCCCACACAGGGAATAGCTCAACTGACAGCTGAAGCTTACAAGGTCTGCTTGAAGCACGTACCTGTGAGGAGGGGCAGAAAGAGGACCACTCTAGAAAGAGAACGGAGACGACTGTACAGGAGAAGGAAAAAAATAACGGAAATGCTTCGGCAGACACAACTATCACAAGCAAGGAAAACAAGCCTAAGCAGGGAGATTGAGGAAATAGAACAAACGTTGAAGCGATCATATGAGTCTGAGGAAATGGAATTGGAACAGAAAGCTATACAAGAGATAAGGAAAAATCCGAAATATTTTTTCACATACGCAAAATCAAAATCCAAAACCTCGACCAGTATTGGACCGTTAATTACAAATGAAGGTACGTACACAGAGGACAACAAAGAGATTAGTGAAATTCTAAGAAGCCAGTATGAGGCTATGTTTAGCACACCAATAAACAACATGAAAGTTGATGACCCAGACAGCTTCTTTATGAATGACATTCAAGCTGCAGATAATATAACGGATATTACCACAAACTCGGAAGACTTTGAAAGAGAAATTGATAATATGCCTATGCACTCAGCTCCTGGGCCTGACTCATGGAATTCAATATTCATAAAGAAATGTAAAGTACCAGTAGCGAGAGCACTCAGCGTAATATGGAGAAAGAGCCTGGATACAGGGGAGATACCAGCAGCACTTAAATCTGCAGATATAGCTCCGTTGCACAAGGGGGGGAGTAAAGCCTTGGCAAAAAATTATAGGCCAGTTGCACTAACATCACACATAATAAAAGTGTTTGAAAGAGTGATTAGGAATCAAATTTCTAGTTTTATGGAAAACAATGAATTGCACAATCCAGGACAACATGGATTTAGAGCGGGAAGATCCTGTCTGTCACAGTTACTCAACCACTATGACAAAATCACAGAAGCCCTAGAAGAAAAGCAAAATGCAGATGTTGTATACACAGACTTTGCAAAGGCGTTCGACAAATGTGACCATGGGGTGATAGCTCACAAAATGAGGTCAATGGGAATAACTGGAAAAGTAGGACGCTGGATACTCAATTTCCTGTCGAACAGAACACAAAGAGTAACAGTCAATCAGATAAAATCGAGTCCAAGCGATGTTAAAAGCTCTGTACCTCAAGGTACAGTCCTTGCACCGCTACTGTTCCTTATTCTCATATCTGATATAGACAAAAATACACGCCACAGCTTCGTGTCGTCCTTTGCAGATGACACAAAAATCAGCATGAAAATTACCTCTGCTGAAGACATTGAAAAACTACAAGCAGATGTCAACAAAGTTTTTGATTGGGCAGCAGAAAATAACATGATGTTTAACAGTGATAAATTTCAGGTACTCAGGTACGGCAAAAATGAGGATCTGAAACATAATACAGGGTACAAAACACAATCGAATCTTCCCATAGTAGGAAAACAGCATGTCAAGGATTTGGGAATAATGATGTCCGACGATCTAACGTTTAGGGAGCATAACCAAGCAAATATCGCGTCAGCCAGAAAAATGATCGGATGGATTACGAGAACTTTCAAATCCAGGGATCCCATCACAATGGTTGTACTCTTCAAGTCACTTGTGCTGTCCCGTCTCGAGTACTGCTCAGTACTCACTTCCCCCTTCAGAGCAGGAGAGATTGCTGAAATAGAGGGAATACAGAGAACATATACGGCACGAATAGACGAGATAAAACACCTAAATTATTGGGATCGTCTCAAAGCTCTCCAAATGTACTCTCTAGAAAGGAGACGAGAGAGATACCAAATAATATACACCTGGAAAATACTGGAGGGTCAGGTCCCAAATCTACACAGTAAAATAAAAACGTACTGGAGTGAACGATATGGAAGAAAATGCAAGATTGAACCTGTGAAGAGCAGAGGTGTCATAGGCACAATCAGAGAACACTGTATAAACATCAGGGGTCCGCGGTTGTTCAACGTCCTCCCAGCGAGCATAAGAAATATTGCCGGAACAACCGTGGACATCTTCAAGAGAAAACTGGACTGTTTTCTAAGAGAAGTTCCGGATCAGCCGGGCTGTGGTGGGTACGTGGCCCTGCGGGCCGCTCCAAGCAACAGCCTGGTGGACCAAACTCTCACAAGTCGAGCCTGGCCTCGGGCCGGGCTTGGGGAGTAGAAGAACTCCCAGAACCCCATCAACCAGGTATCAACCAACCTGCAAGGAAAAGGGGGCTGGAGCTACAGGTCCAGCACAAACCTCCCCCCCCCCCCCATGCCAGTAAAGGGGGGCTGGAGCTATAGGTCCAGCACCAACCCCCTGCCAGTAAAAGGGGGCTGGAGCTACAGGTTCAGCACCAACCCCCCTGCCAGTAAAGGGGGGCTGGAGCTACAGGTCCAGCACCAACCCCCTGCCAGTAAAGGGGGCAAGAGCTACAGGTCCAGCACCAACCCCCTGCCAGTAGTGGGGGGCTGGAGCTACAGGTCCAGCACCTACCCCCTGCCAGTAGAGGGGGGGGCTGGAGCTACAGGTCCAGCACCAACCCCCTGCCAGTAGTAGGGGGAGGCTGGAGCTACAGGTCCAGCACCAACTCCTTGCCAGTAGAGGGGGGAGGCTGGAGCTACAGGTCCAGCACCAACCCCCTGCCAGTAAAGGGGGGCTAGAGCTACAGGTCCAGCAACAACCCCCTGCAAGGAAAAGGGGGCTGGAGCTACAGGTCCAGCACCAACCCCCGCTGCCTGGAGAGGGGGGGCTGGAGCTACAGGTCCAGCACCCAACCCCTGCCAGTAGAGGTGGGGGGGGGGGGGCTGGAGCTACAGGTCCAGCACCAAACCTCTGCCAGTAGAGGTGGGCTGGAGCTACAGGTCAAGCACCAACGCCCTGCCAGTAGAGGTGGGGCTGGAGCTACAGGTCCAGCACCAACCCCCTGCCAGTAAAGGGGGGCTAGAGCTACAGGTCCAGCAACAACCCCCTGCAAGGAAAAGGGGGCTGGAGCTACAGGTCCAGCACCAACCCCCGCTGCCTGGAGAGGGGGGGCTGGAGCTACAGGTCCAGCACCCAACCCCTGCCAGTAGAGGTGGGCTGGAGCTACAGGTCCAGCACCAACGCCCTGGCAGTAGAAGGGGGCTGGAGCTACAGGTCCAGCACCATCCCCCTGCAAGGAAAAGGGGGCTGGAGCTACAGGTCCAGCACAAACCTCTCCCCCCCCCATGCCAGTAAAGGGGGGCTGGAGCTATAGGTCCAGCACCAACCCCCTGCCAGTAAAAGGGGGCTGGAGCTACAGGTTCAGCACCAACCCCCCTGCCAGTAAAGGGGGGGCTGGAGCTACAGGTCCAGCACCAACCCCCTGCCAGTAAAGGGGGCAAGAGCTACAGGTCCAGCACCAACCCCCTGCCAGTAGTGGGGGGCTGGAGCTACAGGTCCAGCACCTACCCCCTGCCAGTAGAGGGGGGGGGGCTGGAGCTACAGGTCCAGCACCAACCCCCTGCCAGTAGTGGGGGGAGGCTGGAGCTACAGGTCCAGCACCAACTCCTTGCCAGTAGAGGGGGGAGGCTGGAGCTACAGGTCCAGCACCAACCCCCTGTCAGTAGAGGGGGACTGGAGCTACAGGTCCAGCACCAACCCCCTGCCAGTAGAGGTGGGCTGGAGCTACAGGTCCAGCACCAACGCCCTGCCAGTAGAGGTGGGGCTGGAGCTACAGGTCCAGCACCAACCCCCTGCCAGTAAAGGGGGGCTAGAGCTACAGGTCCAGCAACAACCCCCTGCAAGGAAAAGGGGGCTGGAGCTACAGGTCCAGCACCAACCCCCGCTGCCTGGAGAGGGGGGGCTGGAGCTACAGGTCCAGCACCCAACCCCTGCCAGTAGAGGTGGGCTGGAGCTACAGGTCCAGCACCAACGCCCTGGCAGTAGAAGGGGGCTGGAGCTACAGGTCCAGCACCATCCCCCTGCAAGGAAAAGGGGGCTGGAGCTACAGGTCCAGCACAAACCTCCCCCCCCCCATGCCAGTAAAGGGGGGCTGGAGCTATAGGTCCAGCACCAACCCCCTGCCAGTAAAGGGGGCAGGAGCTACAGGTCCAGCACCAACCCCCTGCCAGTAGTGGGGGGCTGGAGCTACAGGTCCAGCACCAACCCCCTGCCAGTAGAGGGGGGGGGGCTGGAGCTACAGGTCCAGCACCAACCCCCTGCCAGTAGTGGGGGGAGGCTGGAGCTACAGGTCCAGCACCCACCCCCTGCCAGTAGAGGGGGACTGGAGCTACAGGTCCAGCACCAACTCCCTGACAGTAGAGGGGGTGGAGCTACAGGTCCAGCACCAAACCCCCCTGCCAGTAGAGGGGGGGGGCTGGAGCTACAGGTCCAGCACCAAACCTCTGCCAGTAGAGGTGGGCTGGAGCTACAGGTCCAGCAACAACCCCCTGCAAGGAAAAGGGGGCTGGAGCTACAGGTTCAGCACCAACCCCCCTGCCAGTAAAGGGGGGCTGGAGCTACAGGTCCAGCACCAACCCCCTGCCAGTAGAGGAGGGCTGGAGCTACAGGTCCAGCACCAACCCCCCTGCCAGTAGAGGGGGGTTGGAGCTGCAGGTCCAGCACCAACCCTCTGCCAGTAGAGGAGGCTGGAGCTACTGGCCCAGCACCAACCCCCTGCCATTAAAGAGGGGTTGGCGCTACAGGTCCAGCACCAACTTCCTGCCAGTATAGGGGGGCTGGAGCTACAGGTCCAGCACCAACCCCCTGCCAGTAGAGGGGGGCTGTAACTACAGGTTCAGCACCAACCCCCTGCCAGAAGAGGGGGGCTGAAGCTACAGGTCCAGCACCAACCCCTTGCTAGTAGAGGGGGGGGGGGTGGAGCTACAGATCCAGCACCAACCCCCTGCCAGTAGAGGGGTGCTGGAGCTACAGGTCCAGCACCAACCCCTTGCCAGTAGAGGGGGGCGGGAGCTACAGGTCCAGCAATAATCCTCTGCCAGTAGAGGGGGGCTGGAGCTACTGGTCCAGCACCAACCCCCTGACAGTAGAGGGGGCTGGAGCTACTGGTCCAGCACCAACCCCTGCCAGTAGAGGGGGGTGGGAGCTAGAGGTCCAGCACCAGCCCCCTGCAAAGAGAAGGGGGCTGGAGCTACAGGTCCAGCACCAACCCCCTGCAAGGAGAAGGGGGCTGGAGCTACAGGTCCAGCACCAACCCCCTGCCAGGAGAAGGGGGCTGTAGCTATAGCTCCAACACGAACCCCCTGCCAGAAGAGAGGGGCTGGAGCTACAGGTTCAGCACCAACCTCTTGCCAGTAGAGAGGGGTGGAGCTACAGGTTCAACACAAACCTCTCTGCCATTAGAGGAGGGCTGGAGCTACAGGTCCAGGACCAGTCTACCCTGCCAGTAGAGGGGGCTGGAGCTACAGGTTCAGCACCAACCCCATGTCAGTAGAGGGGGGCTGAAGCTACAGGTCCAGGACCAGTCCCCCCTGCCAGTAGAGGGGTGGAGCTATAGGTCCAGCACAAACCCTCTGCCAGTAGAGAAGGAATGGAGGTACAGGTCCAGCACTAACCCCTGCCAGTAGAGGGGATGGGGGCTGGAGCTACAGGTCCAGCACCAAACCCCTGACAGTTGAGGGGGGTGGAGCTACAGGTCCAGCACTCTTCCCCTGCCAGGAGAAGGGGGCTGGAGCTACAAGTCCAGCATCAACCCCATGCCAGTAGAGGGGGGCGGGAGCTACATGTTCACCACCAACCCCTTGTTATTAGAGGGGGGGGGGGGTGGAGCTACAGGTTCAGCACCAACCCCCTGGCAGTAGAGGGAGGCTGGAGCTACAGGTCCAGCACCAACCCCCTGCCAGGAGAAGGGGGCTGGAGCTACAAGTCCAGCATCAACCCCTTGCCAGTAGAGGGAGGCTGGAGCTACTGGTCCAGCACCAACCCCCTGACAGTAGAGGGGGCTGGAGCTACTGGTCCAGTACCAACTCCTGCCAGTAGAGTGGGGTGGGAGCTAGAGGTTCAGCACCAACCCCTTGCAAGGAGAAGGGGGCTGGAGCTACAGGTCCAGCACCAACCGCCTGCCAGGAGAAGGGGGCTGGAGCTATAGCTTCAACACGAACCCCCTGCCAGAAGAGAGGGGTGGAGCTACAGGTTCAGCACAAACCTCTCTGCCATTAGAGGAGGGCTGGAGCTACAGGTCCAGGACCAGTCCCCCCTGCCAGGAGAGGGGGCTGGAGCTACAGGTTCAGCACCAACCCCATGTCAGTAGGGGGGGTTGAAGCTACAGGTCCAGGACCAGTCCCCCCTGCCAGTACAGGGGTGGAGCTATAGGTCCAGCACAAACCCTCTGCCAGTAGAGAAGGAATGGAGCTACAGGTCCAGCACTAACCCCTGCCAGTAGACGGGGGCTGGAGCTACAGGTCCAGCACCAAACCCCTATCATTAGATGGGGGCTGGAGCTACAGGTTCTGCACGAACTCCCTGCCAGTAGAAGGGGGCTGGAGCTACAGGTCCAGCACCAACCCCCCTGCCAATAGAGGGGGGTGGGAGCTACAGGTCCAGCACCAACCCCCTGCCAGAAGCGGGGGCTGGAGGTATAGGCCTAGCACCAACCCCCTGCCAGTAGAAGGAGGGCTGGAGCTACAGGTGCAGCACCAACCCCCTGCCAGTAGAGGGAGGGCTGGAGCTACAGGTCCAGCACCAACCACCTGCCAGTAGAGGGGGGATGGAGCTACAGGTCCAGCACCAATCCCATACCAGTAGAGGGGGGGTGGAGCTACAGGTCCAGCACAAACCCCCTGCCAGTAGAGGGGGAGGCAGGAGCTACAGGTCCAGCACAAACCCCCTGCCAGTAGAGGGGGGAGGCTGGAGCTACAGGTCCAGCACAAACCCCCTGCCAGTAGAGGGGGCTGGAGCTACAGGTCCAGCACCAACCCCATGCTAGTAGAGGGGGATGGGGTGGAGCTACAGATCCAGCACCAACCCCCTGCCAGTAGAGGGGGGCTGGAGCTACAGGTCCAGCACCTACCCCCTGCCAGTAGAGGGGGGCTGGAGCTACAGGTCCAGCACCAACCCCCTGCCAGGAGAAGGGGGGCTGGAGCTACAGGTCCAGCACCAACCCCTTGCTAGTAGAGGGGGGGGGGTGGAGCTACAGGTTCACCACAAACCTCTCTGCTAGTAGAGGGGGGGGGGGTGGAGCTACAGGTCCAGCACCAACCCCCTGCCAGTAGAGGTTTGCTGGAGCTAGAGGTCCAGCACCAACCCCCCTGCCAGTAGAAGAGGGGTGGAGAAACAGGTCCAGCACCAACCCCCCTTTGTCAGTACAGGGGGGCCTGGACCTACAAGTCCAGCACCAACCTCAGTGCCAGTAGAGGGAGGCTGGAGCTACAGGCCCAGCACCAACCCCTTGCCAATAGAGGGGGGATGGAGCTACAGGTCCAGCACCAGCCCCCTGCCAGTTGAGGGGGGGGGCTTGAGCTTCAGGTCCAGCACCAACCCCCTGCCAGTAGAGGGGGGCTGGAGCTACAGGTCCAGCATCAACAACCTACCAGTAGAGGGGGGCTGAAGCTACAAGTCCAGCACCAACCCCCTGCCAGTAGAGGGGGGGGGGGCTTGAGCTTCAGGTCCAGCACCAACCCCCTGCCAGTAGAGGGGGGCTGGAGCTACAGGTCCAGCACCAACCCCCTGCCAGTAGAAGGGGGCCTGGACCTACGGGTCCAGCACCAACCCCCTTGACAGTAGAGGGGGCTGGAGCTACAGGTCCAGCACCAACCACATGCCAGTAGAGGGGGGAGGCTGGAGCTACAGGTCCAGCACCAACCCCCCTGCCAATAGAGGGGGTGAGAGCTACAGGTCCAGCACCAACCCCCCTGCCAGTAAAGGGGGGGCTGGAGCTACAGGTCCAGCACCAACCCCCTGCCAGTAAAGGGGGCAAGAGCTACAGGTCCAGCACCAACCCCCTGCCAGTAGTGTGGGGCTGGAGCTACAGGTCCAGCACCTACCCCCTGCCAGTAGAGGGGGGGGGGCTGGAGCTACAGGTCCAGCACCAACCCCCTGCCAGTAGTGGGGGGAGGCTGGAGCTACAGGTCCAGCACCAACTCCTTGCCAGTAGAGGGGGGAGGCTGGAGCTACAGGTCCAGCACCAACCCCCTGTCAGTAGAGGGGGACTGGAGCTACAGGTCCAGCACCAACCCCCTGCCAGTAGAGGTGGGCTGGAGCTACAGGTCCAGCACCAACGCCCTGCCAGTAGAGGTGGGGCTGGAGCTACAGGTCCAGCACCAACCCCCTGCCAGTAAAGGGGGGCTAGAGCTACAGGTCCAGCAACAACCCCCTGCAAGGAAAAGGGGGCTGGAGCTACAGGTCCAGCACCAACCCCCGCTGCCTGGAGAGGGGGGGCTGGAGCTACAGGTCCAGCACCCAACCCCTGCCAGTAGAGGTGGGCTGGAGCTACAGGTCCAGCACCAACGCCCTGGCAGTAGAAGGGGGCTGGAGCTACAGGTCCAGCACCATTCCCCTGCAAGGAAAAGGGGGCTGGAGCTACAGGTCCAGCACAAACCTCCCCCCCCCCCCATGCCAGTAAAGGGGGGCTGGAGCTATAGGTCCAGCACCAACCCCCTGCCAGTAAAGGGGGCAGGAGCTACAGGTCCAGCACCAACCCCCTGCCAGTAGTGGGGGGCTGGAGCTACAGGTCCAGCACCAACCCCCTGCCAGTAGAGGGGGGGGGGCTGGAGCTACAGGTCCAGCACCAACCCCCTGCCAGTAGTGGGGGGAGGCTGGAGCTACAGGTCCAGCACCCACCCCCTGCCAGTAGAGGGGGACTGGAGCTACAGGTCCAGCACCAACTCCCTGACAGTAGAGGGGGTGGAGCTACAGGTCCAGCACCAAACCCCCCTGCCAGTAGAGGGGGGGGGCTGGAGCTACAGGTCCAGCACCAAACCTCTGCCAGTAGAGGTGGGCTGGAGCTACAGGTCCAGCAACAACCCCCTGCAAGGAAAAGGGGGCTGGAGCTACAGGTTCAGCACCAACCCCCCTGCCAGTAAAGGGGGGCTGGAGCTACAGGTCCAGCACCAACCCCCTGCCAGTAGAGGAGGGCTGGAGCTACAGGTCCAGCACCAACCCCCCTGCCAGTAGAGGGGGGTTGGAGCTGCAGGTCCAGCACCAACCCTCTGCCAGTAGAGGAGGCTGGAGCTACTGGCCCAGCACCAACCCCCTGCCATTAAAGAGGGGATGGCGCTACAGGTCCAGCACCAACTTCCTGCCAGTATAGGGGGGCTGGAGCTACAGGTCCAGCACCAACCCCCTGCCAGTAGAGGGGGGCTGTAACTACAGGTTCAGCACCAACCCCCTGCCAGAAGAGGGGGGCTGAAGCTACAGGTCCAGCACCAACCCCTTGCTAGTAGAGGGGGGGGGGTGGAGCTACAGATCCAGCACCAACCCCCTGCCAGTAGAGGGGTGCTGGAGCTACAGGTCCAGCACCAACCCCTTGCCAGTAGAGGGGGGCGGGAGCTACAGGTCCAGCAATAATCCTCTGCCAGTAGAGGGGGGCTGGAGCTACTGGTCCAGCACCAACCCCCTGACAGTAGAGGGGGCTGGAGCTACTGGTCCAGCACCAACCCCTGCCAGTAGAGGGGGGGTGGGAGCTAGAGGTCCAGCACCAGCCCCCTGCAAAGAGAAGGGGGCTGGAGCTACAGGTCCAGCACCAACCCCCTGCAAGGAGAAGGGGGCTGGAGCTACAGGTCCAGCACCAACCCCCTGCCAGGAGAAGGGGGCTGTAGCTATAGCTCCAACACGAACCCCCTGCCAGAAGAGAGGGGCTGGAGCTACAGGTTCAGCACCAACCTCTTGCCAGTAGAGAGGGGTGGAGCTACAGGTTCAACACAAACCTCTCTGCCATTAGAGGAGGGCTGGAGCTACAGGTCCAGGACCAGTCTACCCTGCCAGTAGAGGGGGCTGGAGCTACAGGTTCAGCACCAACCCCATGTCAGTAGAGGGGGGCTGAAGCTACAGGTCCAGGACCAGTCCCCCCTGCCAGTAGAGGGGTGGAGCTATAGGTCCAGCACAAACCCTCTGCCAGTAGAGAAGGAATGGAGCTACAGGTCCAGCACTAACCCCTGCCAGTAGAGGGGATGGGGGCTGGAGCTACAGGTCCAGCACCAAACCCCTGACAGTTGAGGGGGGTGGAGCTACAGGTCCAGCACTCTTCCCCTGCCAGGAGAAGGGGGCTGGAGCTACAAGTCCAGCATCAACCCCATGCCAGTAGAGGGGGGCGGGAGCTACATGTTCACCACCAACCCCTTGTTATTAGAGGGGGGGGGGTGGAGCTACAGGTTCAGCACCAACCCCCTGGCAGTAGAGGGAGGCTGGAGCTACAGGTCCAGCACCAACCCCCTGCCAGGAGAAGGGGGCTGGAGCTACAAGTCCAGCATCAACCCCTTGCCAGTAGAGGGAGGCTGGAGCTACTGGTCCAGCACCAACCCCCTGACAGTAGAGGGGGCTGGAGCTACTGGTCCAGTACCAACTCCTGCCAGTAGAGTGGGGTGGGAGCTAGAGGTTCAGCACCAACCCCTTGCAAGGAGAAGGGGGCTGGAGCTACAGGTCCAGCACCAACCGCCTGCCAGGAGAAGGGGGCTGGAGCTATAGCTTCAACACGAACCCCCTGCCAGAAGAGAGGGGTGGAGCTACAGGTTCAGCACAAACCTCTCTGCCATTAGAGGAGGGCTGGAGCTACAGGTCCAGGACCAGTCCCCCCTGCCAGGAGAGGGGGCTGGAGCTACAGGTTCAGCACCAACCCCATGTCAGTAGGGGGGGTTGAAGCTACAGGTCCAGGACCAGTCCCCCCTGCCAGTACAGGGGTGGAGCTATAGGTCCAGCACAAACCCTCTGCCAGTAGAGAAGGAATGGAGCTACAGGTCCAGCACTAACCCCTGCCAGTAGACGGGGGCTGGAGCTACAGGTCCAGCACCAAACCCCTATCATTAGATGGGGGCTGGAGCTACAGGTTCTGCACGAACTCCCTGCCAGTAGAAGGGGGCTGGAGCTACAGGTCCAGCACCAACCCCCCTGCCAATAGAGGGGGGTGGGAGCTACAGGTCCAGCACCAACCCCCTGCCAGAAGCGGGGGCTGGAGGTATAGGCCTAGCACCAACCCCCTGCCAGTAGAGGGAGGGCTGGAGCTACAGGTGCAGCACCAACCCCCTGCCAGTAGAGGGAGGGCTGGAGCTACAGGTCCAGCACCAACCACCTGCCAGTAGAGGGGGGATGGAGCTACAGGTCCAGCACCAATCCCATACCAGTAGAGGGGGGGTGGAGCTACAGGTCCAGCACAAACCCCCTGCCAGTAGAGGGGGAGGCAGGAGCTACAGGTCCAGCACAAACCCCCTGCCAGTAGAGGGGGAGGCTGGAGCTACAGGTCCAGCACAAACCCCCTGCCAGTAGAGGGGGCTGGAGCTACAGGTCCAGCACCAACCCCATGCTAGTAGAGGGGGATGGGGTGGAGCTACAGATCCAGCACCAACCCCCTGCCAGTAGAGGGGGGCTGGAGCTACAGGTCCAGCACCTACCCCCTGCCAGTAGAGGGGGGCTGGAGCTACAGGTCCAGCACCAACCCCCTGCCAGGAGAAGGGGGGCTGGAGCTACAGGTCCAGCACCAACCCCTTGCTAGTAGAGGGGGGGGGTGGAGCTACAGGTTCACCACAAACCTCTCTGCTAGTAGAGGGGGGGGGTGGAGCGACAGGTCCAGCACCAACCCCCTGCCAGTAGAGGTTTGCTGGAGCTAGAGGTCCAGCACCAACCCCCCTGCCAGTAGAAGAGGGGTGGAGAAACAGGTCCAGCACCAACCCCCCATGTCAGTACAGGGGGGCCTGGACCTACAAGTCCAGCACCAACCTCAGTGCCAGTAGAGGGAGGCTGGAGCTACAGGCCCAGCACCAACCCCTTGCCAATAGAGGGGGGATGGAGCTACAGGTCCAGCACCAGCCCCCTGCCAGTTGAGGGGGGGGGCTTGAGCTTCAGGTCCAGCACCAACCCCCTGCCAGTAGAGGGGGGCTGGAGCTACAGGTCCAGCATCAACAACCTACCAGTAGAGGGGGGCTGAAGCTACAAGTCCAGCACCAACCCCCTGCCAGTAGAGGGGGGGGGGCTTGAGCTTCAGGTCCAGCACCAACCCCCTGCCAGTAGAGGGGGGCTGGAGCTACAGGTCCAGCACCAACCCCCTGCCAGTAGAAGGGGGCCTGGACCTACGGGTCCAGCACCAACCCCCTTGACAGTAGAGGGGGCTGGAGCTACAGGTCCAGCACCAACCACATGCCAGTAGAGGGGGGAGGCTGGAGCTACAGGTCCAGCACCAACCCCCCTGCCAATAGAGGGGGTGAGAGCTACAGGTCCAGCACCAACCCACCTGCCAGTAAAGAGGGGCTGGAGCTACAGGTCCAGCACCAACCCCCTGCCAGTAGAGGGGGGCTGGAACTACAGGTCCAGCATCAACCCCCTGCCAGTAAAGGGGGGCAGGAGCTACAGGTCCAGCACCAACCCCCTGCCAGTAAAGGGGGGCTGGAGCTACAGGTTCAGCACCAACCCCCCTGCCAGTAAAGGGGGGCTGGAGCTACAAATCTAAACCCAACCCCCTGCCAGTAAAGGGGGGGGGGCTGGAGCTACAGGTCCAGCACCAAACCCCTGACAGTAGAGGGGGCTGGAGCTACAGGTCCAGCACAAACCTCCCCCCCCCCATGCCAGTAAAGGGGGGCTGGAGCTATAGGTCCAGCACCAACCCCCTGCCAGTAAAGGGGGCAGGAGCTACAGGTCCAGCACCAACCCCCTGCCAGTAGTGGGGGGCTGGAGCTTACAGGTCCAGCACCAACCCCCTGCCAGTAGAGGGGGGGGGGCTGGAGCTACAGGTCCAGCACCAACCCCCTGCCAGTAGTGGGGGGAGGCTGGAGCTACAGGTCCAGCACCCACCCCCTGCCAGTAGAGGGGGACTGGAGCTACAGGTCCAGCACCAACTCCCTGACAGTAGAGGGGGTGGAGCTACAGGTCCAGCACCAAACCCCCCTGCCAGTAGAGGGGGGGGGCTGGAGCTACAGGTCCAGCACCAAACCTCTGCCAGTAGAGGTGGGCTGGAGCTACAGGTCCAGCAACAACCCCCTGCAAGGAAAAGGGGGCTGGAGCTACAGGTCCAGCACCAACCCCCGCTGCCTGGAGAGGGGGGGCTGGAGCTACAGGTCCAGCACCAACCCCCTGCCAGTAAAAGGGGGCTGGAGCTACAGGTTCAGCACCAACCCCCCTGCCAGTAAAGGGGGGCTGGAGCTACAGGTCCAGCACCAACCCCCTGCCAGTAGAGGAGGGCTGGAGCTACAGGTCCAGCACCAACCCCCCTGCCAGTAGAGGGGGGTTGGAGCTGCAGGTCCAGCACCAACCCTCTGCCAGTAGAGGAGGCTGGAGCTACTGGCCCAGCACCTACCCCCTGCCATTAAAGAGGGGTTGGCGCTACAGGTCCAGCACCAACTTCCTGCCAGTATAGGGGGGCTGGAGCTACAGGTCCAGCACCAACCCCCTGCCAGTAGAGGGGGGCTGTAACTACAGGTTCAGCACCAACCCCCTGCCAGAAGAGGGGGGCTGAAGCTACAGGTCCAGCACCAACCCCTTGCTAGTAGAGGGGGGGGGTGGAGCTACAGATCCAGCACCAACCCCCTGCCAGTAGAGGGGTGCTGGAGCTACAGGTCCAGCACCAACCCCTTGCCAGTAGAGGGGGGCGGGAGCTACAGGTCCAGCAATAATCCTCTGCCAGTAGAGGGGGGCTGGAGCTACTGGTCCAGCACCAACCCCCTGACAGTAGAGGGGGCTGGAGCTACTGGTCCTGCACCAACCCCTGCCAGTAGAGGGGGGTGGGAGCTAGAGGTCCAGCACCAGCCCCCTGCAAAGAGAAGGGGGCTGGAGCTACAGGTTCAGCACCAACCCCCTGCAAGGAGAAGGGGGCTGGAGCTACAGGTCCAGCACCAACCCCCTGCCAGGAGAAGGGGGCTGTAGCTATAGCTCCAACACGAACCCCCTGCCAGAAGAGAGGGGCTGGAGCTACAGGTTCAGCACCAACCTCTTGCCAGTAGAGAGGGGTGGAGCTACAGGTTCAACACAAACCTCTCTGCCATTAGAGGAGGGCTGGAGCTACAGGTCCAGGACCAGTCCCCCCTGCCAGTAGAGGGGGCTGGAGCTACAGGTTCAGCACCAACCCCCTGCCAGTAGAGGGGGCTGGAGCTACAGGTTCAGCACCAACCCCATGTCAGTAGAGGGGGGCTGAAGCTACAGGTCCAGGACCAGTCCCCCCTGCCAGTAGAGGGGTGGAGCTATAGGTCCAGCACAAACCCTCTGCCAGTAGAGAAGGAATGGAGCTACAGGTCCAGCACTAACCCCTGCCAGTAGAGGGGATGGGGGCTGGAGCTACAGGTCCAGCACCAAACCCCTGACAGTTGAGGGGGGTGGAGCTACAGGTCCAGCACTCTTCCCCTGCCAGGAGAAGGGGGCTGGAGCTACAAGTCCAGCATCAACCCCATGCCAGTAGAGGGGGGCGGGAGCTACATGTTCACCACCAACCCCTTGTTATTAGAGGGGGGGGGTGGAGCTACAGGTTCAGCACCAACCCCCTGGCAGTAGAAGAAGGCTGGAGCTACAGGTCCAGCACCAACCCCCTGCCAGGAGAAGGGGGCTGGAGCTACAAGTCCAGCATCAACCCCTTGCCAGTAGAGGGAGGCTGGAGCTACTGGTCCAGCACCAACCCCCTGACAGTAGAGGGGGCTGGAGCTACTGGTCCAGTACCAACTCCTGCCAGTAGAGGGGGGTGGGAGCTAGAGGTCCAGCACCAACCCCTTGCAAGGAGAAGGGGGCTGGAGCTACAGGTCCAGCACCAACCGCCTGCCAGGAGAAGGGGGCTGGAGCTATAGCTTCAACACGAACCCCCTGCCAGAAGAGAGGGGTGGAGCTACAGGTTCAGCACAAACCTCTCTGCCATTAGAGGAGGGCTGGAGCTACAGGTCCAGGACCAGTCCCCCCTGCCAGGAGAGGGGGCTGGAGCTACAGGTTCAGCACCAACCCCATGTCAGTAGGGGGGGTTGAAGCTACAGGTCCAGGACCAGTCCCCCCTGCCAGTACAGGGGTGGAGCTATAGGTCCAGCACAAACCCTCTGCCAGTAGAGAAGGAATGGAGCTACAGGTCCAGCACTAACCCCTGCCAGTAGACGGGGGCTGGAGCTACAGGTCCAGCACCAAACCCCTATCATTAGATGGGGGCTGGAGCTACAGGTTCTGCACGAACTCCCTGCCAGTAGAAGGGGGCTGGAGCTACAGGTCCAGCACCAACCCCCTGCCAGTAGAGGAGGGCTGGAGATACAGGTCCAGCACCAACCCCCCTGCCAATAGAGGGGGGTGGGAGCTACAGGTCCAGCACCAACCCCCTGCCAGAAGCGGGGGCTGGAGGTATAGGCCTAGCACCAACCCCCTGCCAGTAGAGGGAGGGCTGGAGCTACAGGTGCAGCACCAACCCCCTGCCAGTAGAGGGAGGGCTGGAGCTACAGGTCCAGCACCAACCACCTGCCAGTAGAGGGGGGATGGAGCTACAGGTCCAGCACCAATCCCCTGCCAGTAGAGGGGGGGTGGAGCTACAGGTCCAGCACAAACCCCCTGCCAGTAGAGGGGGAGGCAGGAGCTACAGGTCCAGCACAAACCCCCTGCCAGTAGAGGGGGAGGCTGGAGCTACAGGTCCAGCACAAACCCCCTGCCAGTAGAGGGGGCTGGAGCTACAGGTCCAGCACCAACCCCATGCTAGTAGAGGGGGATGGGGTGGAGCTACAGATCCAGCACCAACCCCCTGCCAGTAGAGGGGGGCTGGAGCTACAGGTCCAGCACCTACCCCCTGCCAGTAGAGGGGGGCTGGAGCTACAGGTCCAGCACCAACCCCCTGCCAGGAGAAGGGGGGCTGGAGCTACAGGTCCAGCACCAACCCCCTGCCAGTAGAGGTTTGCTGGAGCTAGAGGTCCAGCACCAACCCCCCTGCCAGTAGAAGAGGGGTGGAGAAACAGGTCCAGCACCAACCCCCCATGTCAGTACAGGGGGGCCTGGACCTACAAGTCCAGCACCAACCTCAGTGCCAGTAGAGGGAGGCTGGAGCTACAGGCCCAGCACCAACCCCTTGCCAATAGAGGGGGGATGGAGCTACAGGTCCAGCACCAGCCCCCTGCCAGTTGAGGGGGGGGGGCTTGAGCTTCAGGTCCAGCACCAACCCCCTGCCAGTAGAGGGGGGCTGGAGCTACAGGTCCAGCATCAACAACCTACCAGTAGAGGGGGGCTGAAGCTTCAAGTCCAGCACCAACCCCCTGCCAGTAGAGGGGGGGGGGCTTGAGCTTCAGGTCCAGCACCAACCCCCTGCCAGTAGAGGGGGGCTGGAGCTACAGGTCCAGCACCAACCCCCTGCCAGTAGAAGGGGGCCTGGACCTACGGGTCCAGCAACAACCCCCTTGACAGTAGAGGGGGCTGGAGCTACAGGTCCAGCACCAACCACATGCCAGTAGAGGGGGGAGGCTGGAGCTACAGGTCCAGCCCCAACCCCCCTGCCAATAGAGGGGGTGAGAGCTACAGGTCCAGCACCAACCCTCCTGCCAGTAAAGGGGGGCTGGAGCTATAGGTCCAGCACCAACCCCCTGCCAGTAGAGGGGGGCTGGAGCTACAGGTCCAGCATCAACCCCCTGCCAGTAAAGGGGGGCAGGAGCTACAGGTTCAGCACCAACCCCCCTGCCAGTAAAGGGGGGCTGGAGCTACAAATCTAACACCAACCCCCTGACAGTAGAGGGGGGTGGACCTAAAGGTCCAGCACCAAACCCCTGCCAGTAGAAGGGGGCTGGAGCTACAGGTTCACCACCAACCCCTTGCTATTAGAAGGGGGGGGGTGGAGCTACAGGTTCAGCACCATCCCACTGGCAGTAGAGGGAGGCTGGAGCTACAGGTCCAGCACCAACCCCCGGCCAGGAGAAGGGGGCTGGAGCTACAAGTCCAGCACCAACCACCTGCCAGTAGAGAGAGGCTGGAGCTACAGGTTCAGCACCAACCCCTTGCCAGTAGAGGAGGTGGAGCTACAGGTCCAGCACCAAACTCTTGAAAGTAGAAGGAGGCTGAAGCTACAGGTCCAGCACCAACCCCCTGACAGTAGAGAGGGGGCTGGAGCTACAGGTCCAGCACCAACTCCCTGCCAGTAGAGGGGGGCTGGAGCTACAGGTCCAGCACCAACCCCCTGCCAGTAGAAGGGGGCCTGGACCTACGGGTCCAGCACCAACCCCCTTGACAGTAGAGGGGGCTGGAGCTACAGGTCCAGCACCAACCACATGCCAGTAGAGGGGGGAGGCTGGAGCTACAGGTCCAGCACCAACCCCCCTGCCAATAGAGGGGGTGAGAGCTACAGGTCCAGCACCAACCCACCTGCCAGTAAAGAGGGGCTGGAGCTACAGGTCCAGCACCAACCCCCTGCCAGTAGAGGGGGGCTGGAACTACAGGTCCAGCATCAACCCCCTGCCAGTAAAGGGGGGCAGGAGCTACAGGTCCAGCACCAACCCCCTGCCAGTAAAGGGGGGCTGGAGCTACAGGTTCAGCACCAACCCCCCTGCCAGTAAAGGGGGGCTGGAGCTACAAATCTAAACCCAACCCCCTGCCAGTAAAGGGGGGGGGGCTGGAGCTACAGGTCCAGCACCAAACCCCTGACAGTAGAGGGGGCTGGAGCTACAGGTCCAGCACAAACCTCCCCCCCCCCATGCCAGTAAAGGGGGGCTGGAGCTATAGGTCCAGCACCAACCCCCTGCCAGTAAAGGGGGCAGGAGCTACAGGTCCAGCACCAACCCCCTGCCAGTAGTGGGGGGCTGGAGCTACAGGTCCAGCACCAACCCCCTGCCAGTAGAGGGGGGGGGGGCTGGAGCTACAGGTCCAGCACCAACCCCCTGCCAGTAGTGGGGGGAGGCTGGAGCTACAGGTCCAGCACCCACCCCCTGCCAGTAGAGGGGGACTGGAGCTACAGGTCCAGCACCAACTCCCTGACAGTAGAGGGGGTGGAGCTACAGGTCCAGCACCAAACCCCCCTGCCAGTAGAGGGGGGGGGGGCTGGAGCTACAGGTCCAGCACCAAACCTCTGCCAGTAGAGGTGGGCTGGAGCTACAGGTCCAGCAACAACCCCCTGCAAGGAAAAGGGGGCTGGAGCTACAGGTCCAGCACCAACCCCCGCTGCCTGGAGAGGGGGGGCTGGAGCTACAGGTCCAGCACCAACCCCCTGCCAGTAAAAGGGGGCTGGAGCTACAGGTTCAGCACCAACCCCCCTGCCAGTAAAGGGGGGCTGGAGCTACAGGTCCAGCACCAACCCCCTGCCAGTAGAGGAGGGCTGGAGCTACAGGTCCAGCACCAACCCCCCTGCCAGTAGAGGGGGGTTGGAGCTGCAGGTCCAGCACCAACCCTCTGCCAGTAGAGGAGGCTGGAGCTACTGGCCCAGCACCTACCCCCTGCCATTAAAGAGGGGTTGGCGCTACAGGTCCAGCACCAACTTCCTGCCAGTATAGGGGGGCTGGAGCTACAGGTCCAGCACCAACCCCCTGCCAGTAGAGGGGGGCTGTAACTACAGGTTCAGCACCAACCCCCTGCCAGAAGAGGGGGGCTGAAGCTACAGGTCCAGCACCAACCCCTTGCTAGTAGAGGGGGGGGGTGGAGCTACAGATCCAGCACCAACCCCCTGCCAGTAGAGGGGTGCTGGAGCTACAGGTCCAGCACCAACCCCTTGCCAGTAGAGGGGGGCGGGAGCTACAGGTCCAGCAATAATCCTCTGCCAGTAGAGGGGGGCTGGAGCTACTGGTCCAGCACCAACCCCCTGACAGTAGAGGGGGCTGGAGCTACTGGTCCAGCACCAACCCCTGCCAGTAGAGGGGGGTGGGAGCTAGAGGTCCAGCACCAGCCCCCTGCAAAGAGAAGGGGGCTGGAGCTACAGGTTCAGCACCAACCCCCTGCAAGGAGAAGGGGGCTGGAGCTACAGGTCCAGCACCAACCCCCTGCCAGGAGAAGGGGGCTGTAGCTATAGCTCCAACACGAACCCCCTGCCAGAAGAGAGGGGCTGGAGCTACAGGTTCAGCACCAACCTCTTGCCAGTAGAGAGGGGTGGAGCTACAGGTTCAACACAAACCTCTCTGCCATTAGAGGAGGGCTGGAGCTACAGGTCCAGGACCAGTCCCCCCTGCCAGTAGAGGGGGCTGGAGCTACAGGTTCAGCACCAACCCCCTGCCAGTAGAGGGGGCTGGAGCTACAGGTTCAGCACCAACCCCATGTCAGTAGAGGGGGGCTGAAGCTACAGGTCCAGGACCAGTCCCCCCTGCCAGTAGAGGGGTGGAGCTATAGGTCCAGCACAAACCCTCTGCCAGTAGAGAAGGAATGGAGCTACAGGTCCAGCACTAACCCCTGCCAGTAGAGGGGATGGGGGCTGGAGCTACAGGTCCAGCACCAAACCCCTGACAGTTGAGGGGGGTGGAGCTACAGGTCCAGCACTCTTCCCCTGCCAGGAGAAGGGGGCTGGAGCTACAAGTCCAGCATCAACCCCATGCCAGTAGAGGGGGGCGGGAGCTACATGTTCACCACCAACCCCTTGTTATTAGAGGGGGGGGGTGGAGCTACAGGTTCAGCACCAACCCCCTGGCAGTAGAAGAAGGCTGGAGCTACAGGTCCAGCACCAACCCCCTGCCAGGAGAAGGGGGCTGGAGCTACAAGTCCAGCATCAACCCCTTGCCAGTAGAGGGAGGCTGGAGCTACTGGTCCAGCACCAACCCCCTGACAGTAGAGGGGGCTGGAGCTACTGGTCCAGTACCAACTCCTGCCAGTAGAGGGGGGTGGGAGCTAGAGGTCCAGCACCAACCCCTTGCAAGGAGAAGGGGGCTGGAGCTACAGGTCCAGCACCAACCGCCTGCCAGGAGAAGGGGGCTGGAGCTATAGCTTCAACACGAACCCCCTGCCAGAAGAGAGGGGTGGAGCTACAGGTGCAGCACAAACCTCTCTGCCATTAGAGGAGGGCTGGAGCTACAGGTCCAGGACCAGTCCCCCCTGCCAGGAGAGGGGGCTGGAGCTACAGGTTCAGCACCAACCCCATGTCAGTAGGGGGGGTTGAAGCTACAGGTCCAGGACCAGTCCCCCCTGCCAGTACAGGGGTGGAGCTATAGGTCCAGCACAAACCCTCTGCCAGTAGAGAAGGAATGGAGCTACAGGTCCAGCACTAACCCCTGCCAGTAGACGGGGGCTGGAGCTACAGGTCCAGCACCAAACCCCTATCATTAGATGGGGGCTGGAGCTACAGGTTCTGCACGAACTCCCTGCCAGTAGAAGGGGGCTGGAGCTACAGGTCCAGCACCAACCCCCTGCCAGTAGAGGAGGGCTGGAGATACAGGTCCAGCACCAACCCCCCTGCCAATAGAGGGGGGTGGGAGCTACAGGTCCAGCACCAACCCCCTGCCAGAAGCGGGGGCTGGAGGTATAGGCCTAGCACCAACCCCCTGCCAGTAGAGGGAGGGCTGGAGCTACAGGTGCAGCACCAACCCCCTGCCAGTAGAGGGAGGGCTGGAGCTACAGGTCCAGCACCAACCACCTGCCAGTAGAGGGGGGATGGAGCTACAGGTCCAGCACCAATCCCCTGCCAGTAGAGGGGGGGTGGAGCTACAGGTCCAGCACAAACCCCCTGCCAGTAGAGGGGGAGGCAGGAGCTACAGGTCCAGCACAAACCCCCTGCCAGTAGAGGGGGAGGCTGGAGCTACAGGTCCAGCACAAACCCCCTGCCAGTAGAGGGGGCTGGAGCTACAGGTCCAGCACCAACCCCATGCTAGTAGAGGGGGATGGGGTGGAGCTACAGATCCAGCACCAACCCCCTGCCAGTAGAGGGGGGCTGGAGCTACAGGTCCAGCACCTACCCCCTGCCAGTAGAGGGGGGCTGGAGCTACAGGTCCAGCACCAACCCCCTGCCAGGAGAAGGGGGGCTGGAGCTACAGGTCCAGCACCAACCCCTTGCTAGTAGAGGGGGGGGGGTGGAGCTACAGGTTCACCACAAACCTCTCTGCTAGTAGAGGGGGGGGGGGTGGAGCTACAGGTCCAGCACCAACCCCCTGCCAGTAGAGGTTTGCTGGAGCTAGAGGTCCAGCACCAACCCCCCTGCCAGTAGAAGAGGGGTGGAGAAACAGGTCCAGCACCAACCCCCCATGTCAGTACAGGGGGGCCTGGACCTACAAGTCCAGCACCAACCTCAGTGCCAGTAGAGGGAGGCTGGAGCTACAGGCCCAGCACCAACCCCTTGCCAATAGAGGGGGGATGGAGCTACAGGTCCAGCACCAGCCCCCTGCCAGTTGAGGGGGGGGGGCTTGAGCTTCAGGTCCAGCACCAACCCCCTGCCAGTAGAGGGGGGCTGGAGCTACAGGTCCAGCATCAACAACCTACCAGTAGAGGGGGGCTGAAGCTTCAAGTCCAGCACCAACCCCCTGCCAGTAGAGGGGGGGGGGGCTTGAGCTTCAGGTCCAGCACCAACCCCCTGCCAGTAGAGGGGGGCTGGAGCTACAGGTCCAGCACCAACCCCCTGCCAGTAGAAGGGGGCCTGGACCTACGGGTCCAGCACCAACCCCCTTGACAGTAGAGGGGGCTGGAGCTACAGGTCCAGCACCAACCACATGCCAGTAGAGGGGGGAGGCTGGAGCTACAGGTCCAGCCCCAACCCCCCTGCCAATAGAGGGGGTGAGAGCTACAGGTCCAGCACCAACCCTCCTGCCAGTAAAGGGGGGCTGGAGCTATAGGTCCAGCACCAACCCCCTGCCAGTAGAGGGGGGCTGGAGCTACAGGTCCAGCATCAACCCCCTGCCAGTAAAGGGGGGCAGGAGCTACAGGTTCAGCACCAACCCCCCTGCCAGTAAAGGGGGGCTGGAGCTACAAATCTAACACCAACCCCCTGACAGTAGAGGGGGGTGGACCTAAAGGTCCAGCACCAAACCCCTGCCAGTAGAAGGGGGCTGGAGCTACAGGTTCACCACCAACCCCTTGCTATTAGAAGGGGGGGGGGTGGAGCTACAGGTTCAGCACCATCCCACTGGCAGTAGAGGGAGGCTGGAGCTACAGGTCCAGCACCAACCCCCTGCCAGGAGAAGGGGGCTGGAGCTACAAGTCCAGCACCAACCACCTGCCAGTAGAGAGAGGCTGGAGCTACAGGTTCAGCACCAACCCCTTGCCAGTAGAGGAGGTGGAGCTACAGGTCCAGCACCAAACTCTTGAAAGTAGAAGGAGGCTGAAGCTACAGGTCCAGCACCAACCCCCTGACAGTAGAGAGGGGGCTGGAGCTACAGGTCCAGCACCAACTCCCTGCCAGTAGAGGGGGGCTGGAGCTATAGGTCCAGCACCAACCCCCTGCAAGGAAAAGGGGGCTGGAGCTACAGGTCCAGCACAAACCTCCCAGCCAGTAGAGGGGGGTGAGACCTACAGGTCCAGCACCAAACCCCCCCCCCCCATGCCAGTAAAAGGGGGCTGGAGCTACAGGTCCAGCACCAACCCCCTGACAATAGAGGGGGGCTGGAGCTACAGGTCCAGCACCAACCCCCTGCTATTAGAGGGGTGCTGGATCTACAGGTCCAGCACCAACCCCCTGCAAGGATAAGGGGGCTGGAGCTACAGGTCCAGCACAAACCCCTTGCCAGTTGAGAGGGGTTCAGCACAAACCTCTCTGCCGTTAGAGGAGGGCTGGAGCTACAGGTCCAGGACCAGTCCCCCCTGCCAGTAGAGGGGGGCTGGAGTTACAGGTCCAGCACCAACCCCCTAACAGTAGAGGGGGCTGGAGCTACAGGTCCAGCACCAACCCCATGCCAGTAGAGGGGTGGGGGCTGGAGCAACAGATCCAGCACCAACCCCCTGCCAGTAGAGGGGGGCTGGAGCTTCAGGTCCAGCACGAACACCCTGCCAGTAGAGGGGGGCTGGAGCTACAGGTCCAGCACCAACCCCCTGCCAGCAGAGCAGGGCTGGAGCTACAGGCCCAGCACCAACCCCCTGCCAGGAGAAAGGAGCTGGAGCTTCAGGTCCAGTACGAACACCCTGCCAGTAAAGGGGGGCTGGATCTACAGGCCCATCATCAACCCCCTTCCATTAGAGAGGGGTGAAGCTACAGGTCCAGCACTATCCCCCCCCCCTGCCATTAGAAGGGGGCTGGAGGTACATGTTCACCACCAACCCCCTGCCAGTAGAGGGGGGGCTGGAGCTACAGGTCCAGCATCAACCCCCTGCCAGTAAAAAGGGCAGGAGCTACAGGTCCAGCACCAACCCCCTACCAGTAGTGGGGGGCTGGAGCTACAGGTCCAGCACCAACCCCCTGCCAGTAGAGGAGGGCTGGAGCTACAGGTGCAGCACCAACCCCCCTGCCAGTAGAGGGGGGGTTTGAGCTGCAGGTCCAGCACCAACCCTCTGCCAGCAGAGGGAGGATGGAGCTACAGGTCCAGCACCAACCTCCTGCCATTAGAGGGGGGTGGGAGCTACAGGTCTAGCACCAAGCCCCTGCCAGTAGAGGTGGGGGGCTGGAGCTACAGGTCCAGCACCAACCCCCTGCCAGGAGAAGGGGGGCTGGAGCTACAGGTCCAGCACCAACCCCTTGCTAGTAGAGGGGGGGTGGAGCTACAGGTTCACCAAAAACCTCTCTGCTAGTAGAGGGGGGGGTGGAGCTACAGGTCCAGCACCAACCCCCTGCCAGTAGAGGTTTGCTGGAGCTAGAGGTCCAGCACCAACCCCCCTGCCAGTAGAAGAGGGGTGGAGAAACAGGTCCAGCACCACCCCCCATGTCAGTACAGGGGGGCCTGGACCTACAAGTCCAGCACCAACCTCAGTGCCAGTAGAGGGAGGCTGGAGCTACAGGCCCAGCACCAACCCCTTGCCAATAGAGGGGGGATGGAGCTACAGGTCCAGCACCAGCCCCCTGCCAGTTGAGGGGGGGGGGGCTTGAGCTTCAGGTCCAGCACCAACCCCCTGCCAGTAGAGGGGGGCTGGAGCTACAGGTCCAGCATCAACAACCTACCAGTAGAGGGGGGCTGAAGCTACAAGTCCAGCACCAACCCCCTGCCAGTAGAGGGGGGGGGGCTTGAGCTTCAGGTCCAGCACCAACCCCCTGCCAGTAGAGGGGGGCTGGAGCTACAGGTCCAGCACCAACCCCCTGCCAGTAGAAGGGGGCCTGGACCTACGGGTCCAGCACCAACCCCCTTGACAGTAGAGGGGGCTGGAGCTACAGGTCCAGCACCAACCACATGCCAGTAGAGGGGGGAGGCTGGAGCTACAGGTCCAGCCCCAACCCCCCTGCCAATAGAGGGGGTGAGAGCTACAGGTCCAGCACCAACCCTCCTGCCAGTAAAGGGGGGCTGGAGCTATAGGTCCAGCACCAACCCCCTGCCAGTAGAGGGGGGCTGGAGCTACAGGTCCAGCATCAACCCCCTGCCAGTAAAGGGGGGCAGGAGCTACAGGTTCAGCACCAACCCCCCTGCCAGTAAAGGGGGGCTGGAGCTACAAATCTAACACCAACCCCCTGACAGTAGAGGGGGGTGGACCTAAAGGTCCAGCACCAAACCCCTGCCAGTAGAAGGGGGCTGGAGCTACAGGTTCACCACCAACCCCTTGCTATTAGAAGGGGGGGGGTGGAGCTACAGGTTCAGCACCATCCCACTGGCAGTAGAGGGAGGCTGGAGCTACAGGTCCAGCACCAACCCCCTGCCAGGAGAAGGGGGCTGGAGCTACAAGTCCAGCACCAACCACCTGCCAGTAGAGAGAGGCTGGAGCTACAGGTTCAGCACCAACCCCTTGCCAGTAGAGGGGGTGGAGCTACAGGTCCAGCACCAAACTCTTGAAAGTAGAAGGAGGCTGAAGCTACAGGTCCAGCACCAACCCCCTGACAGTAGAGAGGGGGCTGGAGCTACAGGTCCAGCACCAACTCCCTGCCAGTAGAGGGGGGCTGGAGCTATAGGTCCAGCACCAACCCCCTGCAAGGAAAAGGGGGCTGGAGCTACAGGTCCAGCACCAACCCCCTGACAATAGAGGGGGGCTGGAGCTACAGGTCCAGCACCAACCCCCTGCTATTAGAGGGGTGCTGGATCTACAGGTCCAGCACCAACCCCCTGCCAATAGAGGTGGGGCTGGGGCTACAGGTCCAGCACCAACCCCCTGCAAGGATAAGGGGGCTGGAGCTACAGGTCCAGCACAAACCCCTTGCCAGTTGAGAGGGGTTCAGCACAAACCTCTCTGCCGTTAGAGGAGGGCTGGAGCTACAGGTCCAGGACCAGTCCCCCCTGCCAGTAGAGGGGGGCTGGAGTTACAGGTCCAGCACCAACCCCCTAACAGTAGAGGGGGCTGGAGCTACAGGTCCAGCACCAACCCCATGCCAGTAGAGGGGTGGGGGCTGGAGCAACAGATCCAGCACCAACCCCCTGCCAGTAGAGGGGGGCTGTAGCTTCAGGTCCAGCACGAACACCCTGCCAGTAGAGGGGGGCTGGAGCTACAGGTCCAGCACCAACCCCCTGCCAGCAGAGCGGGGCTGGAGCTACAGGCCCAGCACCAACCCCCTGCCAGGAGAAAGGAGCTGGAGCTTCAGGTCCAGTACGAACACCCTGCCAGTAAAGGGGGGCTGGATCTACAGGCCCATCATCAACCCCCTTCCATTAGAGAGGGGTGAAGCTACAGGTCCAGCACTATCCCCCCCCCCCTGCCATTAGAAGGGGGCTGGAGGTACATGTTCACCACCAACCCCCTGCCAGTAGAGGGGGGGCTGGAGCTACAGGTCCAGCATCAACCCCCTGCCAGTAAAAAGGGCAGGAGCTACAGGTCCAGCACCAACCCCCTACCAGTAGTGGGGGGCTGGAGCTACAGGTCCAGCACCAACCCCCTGCCAGTAGAGGAGGGCTGGAGCTACAGGTGCAGCACCAACCCCCCTGCCAGTAGAGGGGGGGTTTGAGCTGCAGGTCCAGCACCAACCCTCTGCCAGCAGAGGGAGGATGGAGCTACAGGTCCAGCACCAACCTCCTGCCATTAGAGGGGGGTGGGAGCTACAGGTCTAGCACCAAGCCCCTGCCAGTAGAGGTGGGGGGCTGGAGCTACAGGTCTAGCACCAACTTCCTGCCAGTATAGGGGGGCTGGAGCTACAGGTCCAGCACCAACCCCTTGCCAGTAAAGAGGGGCTGGAGCTACAGGTCCAGCACCAACCCTCTGCCAGTAGAAACGGGCTGGTGCTACAGGTTCAGTACCAACCCGTTGCCAGTAGAGAGGGTGGAGCTACAGGTCCAGCACCAACCCCCCTGCCAGGAGAGGGGGGCTGGAGCTACAAGTTCAGCACCAACCCCTTGCCAGTAGAAGGGGGTGGAGCTACAGGTTCAGCACAAACCCCCTGCCAGTAGACGGGGGGGTGGAGCGACAGGTCCAGCACCAACCCCCTGCCAGTAGAGGGGGGCTGGAGCTACAAGTCCAGCACAAACCTTCCTGCCATTAGAGGAGGGCTGTAACTACAGGTTCAGCACCAACCCCCTGCCAGTAGAGGGGGGCTGGAGCTTCAGGTCCAGCAATAATCCTCTGCCAGTAGAGGGGGGCTGGAGCTACTGGCCTAGCACCAACCCCCTGACAGTAGAGGGGGCTGGAGCTACTGGTCCAGCACCAACCCCCTGCAAGGAGAAGGGGGCTGGAGCTACAGGTCCAGCACCAACCCCCTGCAAGGAGAAGGTGGCTGGAGCTACAGGTCCAACACGAACCCCCTGCCAGAAGAGAGCGGCTGGAGCTACAGGTTCAGCACCAACCCCTTGCCAGTAGAGAGGGGTGGAGCTACAGGTTCAGCACAAACCTCCGCCATTAGAGGAGGGCTGGAGCTACAGGTTCAGCACCAACCCCATGCCAGTAGAGGGGGGGGTGGAGCTATAGGTCCAGCACAAACCCCCTGCCAGTAGAGGGGGGCTGGAGCTACTGGTCCAGCACTAACCCCTGCCAGTAGAGCAGGTGGGGGCTGGAGATACAGGTCCAGCACCAACCCCCTGCCAGAAGAAGGGGCTGGAGCTACAGGCCCAGCACCAACCCCCTGCCATTAGAAGGGGGCTGAAGCTACACGTCCAGCACCAACCCCTTGCCAGTAGAGGGGTGATGGAGCTACAGGTCCAGCACAAATCCCCTGCCAGTAGAGAGGGGCTGGAGCTACAGGTTCAGCACCAACCCCTTGCCAGAAGAGGGGGTGGAGCTACAGGTTCAGCACAAACCTCTCTGCCAGTAGAGGGGGGGTGGAGCTACAGGTCCAGCACAAACCCCCTGCCAGTAGAGGGGGAGGCTGGAGCTACAGGTCCAGCACAAACCCGCTGCCAGTAGAGGGGGGCTGGAGCTACAGGTCCAGCACCAACCCCATGCTAGTAGAGGGGGGGTGGGGTGGAGCTACAGATCCAGCACCAACCCCCTGCCAGTAGAGGTGGGCTGGAGCTACAGGTCCAGCACCTACCCCCTGCTAGTAGAGGGGGGCTGGAGCTACAGGTCCAGCACCAACCCCCTGCCAGGAGAAGGGGGGTGGAGAAACAGGTCCAGCACCAACCCCCCATGTCTGTACAGGGGGGCCTGGACCTACAGGTCCAGCACCAACCTCAGTGCCAGTAGAGGGAGGCTGGGGCTACAGGCCCAGCACCAACCCCTTGCCAATAGAGGGGGGGATGGAGCTACAGGTCCAGCACCAGCCCCCTGCCAGTTGAGGGGGGTCTGGAGCTACAGGTTCAGCACCAAACCCCTGCCAGTAGAGGGGGGCTGGAGCTACAGGTCCAGCATCAACAACCTACCAGTAGAGGGGGGCTGAAGCTACAAGTCCAGCACCAACCACCTGCCAGTAGAGGGGGGGGGGCTGGAGCTACAGGTTCAGCACCAACCCCCTGCCAGTAGAGGGGGGCTGGAGCTACTGGTCCAGCACCAACGTCATGCCAGTAGAGGGGGGCTGAAGCTACAGGTCCAGCACCAATCCCCTGACAGTAGAGGGTGGCTGGAGCTACAGGTCCAGCACTAACCCCTGCCAGTAGAGGAAAGCTAGAGCTACAGGTCCAGCACCAACCCTATGCTAGTAGAGGGGGCTGAAGCTACAGGTCCAGCACCAACCCCCTGTCAATAGAGATGTGCTTGAGCAACAGGTCCAGCACCAACCTCTGCCAGTAATGGGGGGGCTGGAGCTATAGGTCCAGCACTACCCCCCTGCCAGTAGAGGGGGGCTGGAGCTACAGGTCGAGCACTACCCCCCTGCCAGTAGAGGGGGGCTGGAGCTACAGGTCCATCACCAACCCCCCTGCCAGTAGAGAGGGTCTGGAGTTACAGGTTTATCACTAACCCCTGCCAGTAGAGGAAAGCTAGAGCTACAGGTCCAGCACCAACCCCCTGCCAGTAGAGGGGGGATGGACCTACAGGTCCAGCACCAACCCCCCAGCCAGTAGAGGGGGGTTGAAGCTACAGGTTCAGCACCAACCCCTTGCCAGTAGAAGAGCTACAGGTCCAGCACCAACCCCCTGACAGTAGAGGGGGCCAGGAGCTACAGGTCTAGCACCAACCCCCTGCCAGTAGATGGGTTCTGGAGCTACATGTCCTGCACCAACCCCCTGCCAGTAGAGGAGAGGCTGGAGCTAAAGGTCCAGCACCAACCCCCTGCCAGTAGAGGGGGGCTGGAGCTACTGGTCCAGCACCAACCCCCCCCCCCCAGCCTGAAGAGGGGGCTGAAGCTACATGTCCACCACCAACTTCCTCTGCTAGTAGAGGGGAGCTGAAGCTAAAGGTCCAGCACCAACTCTCCTGCCAGTAGAGGGGGGGCTGGAGCTACAGGTCCAGCAGCAACCCCCTGCCAGTAGAGGGGCTGGAGCTATAGGTCCATCACCAACCCCTTGCCAGTAGAGGGGGGCTGGAGCTACAGGTCCAGCACCAACCCGCTGCCAGTAAAGGGGGGCTGGAGCTTCTGGTCCAGCACCAACCCCCCCCCCCCCTGCCGGTAGAGGGAGGCTGGAGCTACAGGTCCAGCACCAACCCCCTGCCAGTAGAAAGGGGGCTGGAACTACAAGTCCAGCATCCACAACCTGCCAGTATAGGGGGAGCTGGAGCTACAGGTCCCGCACCAACCCCCTGCCAATAGAGGGGGGCTGGAGCTACTGGTCCAGCACCAACCCCCTGCCAGTAGAGGGGGGCTGGAGTTACTGGTCCAGCACCAACCCCATGCCAGTAGAGGGTTATGGAGCTGCAGGTCCAGCACCAACCCCCTGCCAGTAGAGGGGGGCTGGAGCTACAGGACCAGCACCAACCCCCCAACCCCCTGCCAGTAGAGGAGGGCTTGAGCTTCAGGTCCAGCACCAACCCCATGCCAGTAGAAGGGGGCTGGAGCTACAGGTCCACCACCAACCCCCTGCCAATAGAGGGGGGCTGGAGCTACAGGTCCAGCAACATCCCCCTGCCAGTAGAGGGGGACTGGAGCTACAGGTCCAGCAATATCCCCCTGCCAGTAGAGGGGGGCTGGAGCTACAGGTTCAGCACCAACCCCTTGCCAGTAGAGAGGGGCTGGATCTACAGGTCCAGTACCAATCCCCTGCCAGTACAGGGGGGCTGGAGCTACAGGTCCAGCATCAACCCCCTGCCAGTAGAGGGGGGCTGGAGCTACTGGTCCAGCACCAACCCCCTACCAGTAGAGGATGGCTGGATATTGGTGCTGATACTGCCCACAGGTGATAATGGGGCTGACACTGCCCACAGGTGATAATGGGGCTGACACTGCCCACAGGTGATGATGGGGCTGACACTGCCCACAGGTGATAATGGGGCTGACACTGACCACAGGTGATAATGGGGCTGACACTGTCCACAGGTGATAATGGGGCTGACACTGACCACAGGTTATAATGGGGCTGACACTGACCACAGGTGATAATGGGGCTGACACTGTCCACAGGTGATAATGGGGCTGACACTGACCACAGGTTATAATGGGGCTGACACTCACCACAGGTGATAATGGGGCTGACACTGACCACAGGTGATAATGGGGCTGACACTCACCACAGGTGATAATGGGGCTGGCACTGACCACAGGTGATAATGGGGCTGACACTGTCCACAGGTTGAGGACCTCTGCAGGATGAGTGAGCCCGTCAAGAGGCTGGTGGAGGCTGGCCGGGTGTTGGCCGTCCAGGAAGACCAAGATGGCCGCCGCTCCGCCAGGATAACTCTACAAGACGGACAGCTGTACCTCCACCCACTCCTGCCTCAGCCCACGCCCGCCCACGCCCACACCCTTCAGGTTACTTTATTACACCCACTAGTTTTACTGACATTACTGACTTACTTAGTTTTGATAACTAATATGATAACATTTTGTTATACAGTTATCAGCATGATTTATTTCATTTTCTGCAGGAGAGTGAGGTAGTGGGCGTGTTGGAGCCCTCCTGCACCCTGGCGTTCCTTGACCTCGGGTGGGCGGGGTCAACAAGAGGGCGGGTCACCATCCGGCTGACCCCTGACACTCCGCTGGCCAGACAGTTTGTGTTGTTGTGTACGGGCCAGCGGGGCCACACCTACCGCAACACTAAACTGTTGCGGGTGGGGGTCAAGGGTCAGCGAGGGGAGCATGTGGTGGGCGGAGACTACGAGAGTAATGATGGTAAGGGAGGAGCCCCACTGCTGCCTGACCTCCAGGGGCGGTACCGGGAGTCAGGCCGGGCAGGAGCTGTTTGCGCCTCGGGTTGGCCGGGGAGTCCCAGGAGTACCCAGTTCGCCATCACCACCAGGGACCTCCAGGGTGGTCGCCAGTGGCCAGATGTCTTCGGTGATGTGGTGAGCGGCCTGGATATGGTGAGGGCAGCAGTCAACCACAGTGACATTACGGAGGTGACTGTGGTGGACTGTGGTGTTGTGCTGCCACTCTAGTTCACTGTACCATCACCATCACTACTGTGGTGTTGTGCTGCCACTCTAGTTCACTGTACCATCACTACTGTGGTGTTGTGCTGCCACTGTAGTTCACTGTACCATCACCATCACTACTGTGGTGATGTGCTGGCACTCTAGTTCACTATACCATCACTACTGTGGTGTTGTGCTGCCACTCTAGTTCACTGTACCACCACCATCACTACTGTGGTGATGTGCTGCACTCTAGTTCACTATACCATCACTACTGTGGTGTTGTGCTGCCACTCTAGTTCACTGTACCACCACCATCACTACTGTGGTGTTGTGCTGCCACTCTAGTTCACTGTACCACCACCATCACTACTGTGGTGTTGTGCTGCCACTCTAGTTCACTGTACCATCACTACTGTGGTGTTGTGCTGCCACTCTAGTTCACTGTACCATCACTACTGTGGTGTTGTGCTGCCACTCTAGTTCACTGTACCACCACCATCACTACTGTGGTGTTGTGCTGCCACTCTAGTTCACTGTACCATCACCATCATTACTGTGGTGTTGTGCTGCCACACTAGTTCACTGTACCATCACTACTGTGGTGTTGTGCTGCCACTCTAGTTCACTGTACCATCACCATCACTACTGTGATGTTGTGCTGCCACTCTAGTTCACTGTACCATCACTACTGTGGTGTTGTGCTGCCACTCTAGTTCACTGTACCATCACCATCACTACTGTGGTGTTATGCTGCCACTCTAGTTCACTGTACCACCACCATCACTACTGTGGTGTTGTGCTGCCACTCTAGTTCACTGTACCATCACTACTGTGGTGTTGTGCTGCCACTCTAGTTCACTGTACCATCACCATCACTACTGTGATGTTGTGCTGCCACTCTAGTTCACTGTACCACCACCATCACTACTGTGGTGTTGTGCTACCACTCTAGTTCACTGTACCATCACCATCACTACTGTGGTGTTGTGCTGCCACTCTAGTTCACTGTACCATCACCATCACTACTGTGGTGTTGTGCTGTCACTCTAGTTCACTGTACCGTCAATACTGTGGTGTTGTGCTGCCACGCTAGTTCACTGTACCACCACCATCCATCACTACTGTGGTGTTGTGCTGCCACTCTAGTTCACTGTACCATCACCATCACTACTGTGGTGTTGTGCTGTCACTCTAGTTCACTGTACCATCACTACTGTGGTGTTATGCTGCCACTCTAGTTCACTGTACCATCACCATCACTACTGTGGTGTTGTGCTGTCGCTCTAGTTCACTGTACCATCACTACTGTGGTGTGCTGCCACTCTAGTTCACTGTACCATCACCATCACTACTGTGGTGTTGTGCTGCCACTCTAGTTCACTGCACTATCACCATCACTACTGTGGTGTTGTGCTGCCACTCTAGTTCACTGTACCACCACCATCACTACTGTGGTGTTGTGCTGCCACTCTAGTTCACTGTACCACCACCATCACTACTGTGGTGTTGTGCTGCCACTCTAGTTCACTGTACCACCACCATCACTACTGTGGTGTTGTGCTGCCACTCTAGTTCACTGTACCACCACCATCACTACTGTGGTGTTGTGCTGCCACTCTAGTTCACTGTACCATCACTACTGTGGTGTTGTGCTGCCACTCTAGTTCACTGTACCATCACTACTGTGGTGTTGTGCTGCCACTCTAGTTCACTGTACCATCACTACTGTGGTGTTGTGCTGCCACTCTAGTTCACTGTATCACCACCATTACTACTGTGGTGTTGTGCTGCCACTCTAGTTCACTGTACCATCACCATCCCTACTGTGGTGTTGTGTTGCCACTCTAGTTCACTGTACCATCACTACTGTTGTGTTGTGCTGCCACTCTAGTTCACTGTACCATCACTACTGTTATGTTGTGCTGCCACTCTAGTTCACTGTACCATCACCATCACTACTGTGGTGTTGTGCTGTCACTCTAGTTCACTGTACCATCACTAGTGTGGTGTTGTGCTGCCACTCTAGTTCACTGTACCATCACCATCACTACTGTGGTGTTGTGCTGTTGCTCTAGTTCACTGTACCATCACTACTGTGGTGTTGTGCTGCCACTCTAGTTCACTGTACCATCACCATCACTACTGTGGTGTTGTGCTGCCACTCTAGTTCACTGTACCATCACTACTGTGGTGTTGTGCTGCCACTCTAGTTCACTGTACCACCACCATCACTACTGTGGTGTTGTGCTGCCACTCTAGTAAACTGTACCATCACTACTGTGGTGTTGTGCTGCCACTCTAGTTCACTGCACTATCACCATCACTACTGTGGTGTTGTGCTGCCACTCTAGTTCACTGTACCACCACCATCACTACTGTGATGTTGTGCTGCCACTCTAGTTCACTGTACCACCACCATCACTACTGTGGTGTTGTGCTGCCACTCTAGTTCACTGTACCACCACCATCACTACTGTGGTGTTGTGCTGCCACTCTAGTTCACTGTACCACCACCATCACTACTGTGGTGTTGTGCTGCCACTCTAGTTCACTGTACCATCACTACTGTGGTGTTGTGCTGCCACTCTAGTTCACTGTACCATCACTACTGTGGTGTTGTGCTGCCACTCTAGTTCACTGTACCATCACTACTGTGGTGTTGTGTTGCCACTCTAGTTCACTGTACCATCACTACTGTGGTGTTGTGCTGCCACTCTAGTTCACTGTATCACCACCATTACTACTGTGGTGTTGTGCTGCCACTCTAGTTCACTGTACCATCACCATCCCTACTGTGGTGTTGTGTTGCCACTCTAGTTCACTGTACCATCACTACTGTTGTGTTGTGCTGCCACTCTAGTTCACTGTACCATCACTACTGTTATGTTGTGCTGCCACTCTAGTTCACTCTACCATCACCATCACTACTGTGGTGTTGTGCTGTCACTCTAGTTCACTGTACCATCACTAGTGTGGTGTTGTGCTGCCACTCTAGTTCACTGTACCATCACCATCACTACTGTGGTGTTGTGCTGTTGCTCTAGTTCACTGTACCATCACTACTGTGGTGTTGTGCTGCCACTCTAGTTCACTGTACCATCACCATCACTACTCTGGTGTTGTGCTGCCACTCTAGTTCACTGTACCATCACTACTGTGGTGTTGTGCTGCCACTCTAGTTCACTGTACCACCACCATCACTACTGTGGTGTTGTGCTGCCACTCTAGTTCACTGTACCACCACCATCACTACTGTGGTGTTGTGCTGCCACTCTAGTTCACTGTACCACCACCATCACTACTGTGGTGTTGTGCTGCCACTCTAGTAAACTGTACCATCACTACTGTGGTGTTGTGCTGCCACTCTAGTTCACTGTACCACCACCATCACTACTGTGGTGTTGTGCTGCCACTCTAGTTCACTGTACCATCACCATCACTACTGTGGTGTTGTGCTGCCACTCTAGTAAACTGTACCATCACCATCACTACTGTGGTGTTGTGCTGCCACTCTAGTAAACTGTACCATCACCATCACTACTGTGGTGTTGTGCTGTCGCTCTAGTTCCAACCTGTCCTCTTAAAAAGAACGTCAACAGTTGCCGTTTGACTCTACGGCTGTTTTTGGACGTTATTTTGTCTTAAACTACGTCTATTTTTGCTTCCATGGACTATCGCTTGTTATACAATGAAATACCACACTCTTATTATTCTATAACTCACTGACTATGCTCTGATATATGTTCTTCAAGTAAAAATACATATATTTTTGCCTTAATTAGGCCATAATCCAGAAAATTCCAGCCCATCGATCTTTATATTTAGGAAAACATCTAATAAATTTGGAAATGAATTTTTCGTTCGCCGACAGTTTCTTGTTACTATTTAGTCTTTTATGCTTTAATGTCGCTGGTCATTGTGACTTTCCCAGGATTTATATATGTTTTGTAGTAGCATTTAGTCAGACTACAGTAATGTAACTAATGGGGAAACCTTTATAGTCGTCGTAAATTAGTAATAATCATTTATCAAATAATAAATTAGCAAACATGTACAACTTCTTATGTTACGACTTTTCGGGTAGGCCGTTCTGTTTGTTTACAACCCCAATGTTTCAAAAAACACAATACTTTTAATATATAAGTGACTAAGTATGCTCTAATACATGGTCCTCAATGAAAATTATGTTTTTTTTTGTTAATTTGTCCATAATGAATAAGATTCGTTACTGTTGATCTTTATATTAAGAAAAACATCCAAGAAATTTGGTATTGAATTTTCGTTCAAATAAAGTTTCCAGTTACTATTTCCTAGTTATCCTTAAATGTAGGTGGTTTAATTTTATTTTACTGTTATGTATAGAGAAATTTAGCATTATGCATTTATAATACAGAACAATTTGGTCGTTCCACTGCCTCATAATTATATAAAATACATTGTGACAAATACTTGATAATTAAAATCAGAGTTTTTTGACAACTATAAAAAATCCTGTTGAAATCATGCCGCTTTGAGTTGTCATACGCTTCTTAGTAAATAATATTGTGTAATGTTTGGCACAATTTATCACTGTACTAGTATTTACAAACTGTTTAGGTATTAATGTATTCATTTTTTTTAATGTGTAATATGTTACTTAATCCTAAACTTCTTTTGCAACATTTATATCAGTTATAAATAATTGTCGCGAAACGGCGTATGAAAAAATAAATTTCCCCAAATGAAATTAGTGTATCGGCGATCGAGCCGCCATATTTAAAAGTGTATTCTCTTGTCACTGTTCTGACATTAGTTTTCGATGTACGTATTTCATTTTTGTACCAATGTGTTCGCAATAGAATGTTCTAGAAGAACATAAGTATAAAACGTCACATAAGGATGTGTTCGACCGGCAACATATATAAAAACTACGTCGATTATACTCGTCGTGTCAATAATACAATTGTTTTACCACGCTGATTCAATGTCATACTGTTTTCTCAAATAAGCTCTTCGGCTATTAGAGAAAACGTAAATTTCATGGCAAACATTTGTAAACTATCCCCAAGTAGATCTGATCGAAATTGGAATTTATACAAATATTTATTCTCGTGTTGCCCGCCACTGTCACCCTTGAGTAACCAGAAACGGATATACAGTAAAAACTAGGCTAACTCATCCTAATCCTTGCACAAGCCCTCCAGAATTTCTTTATTGAAGATCAGCAAAAAATTATTGCGCAGCTCATATTATACAGTTTAAGAATGAGATTTCCTTGTTCTAAAGGAATGAAAATAACACTGCCTTAATCTCAGTCGATTAAGGCAGTGTCTGGGATGCTCCCGGTGCCCGTGCCTGGTGCTCGTGCACCAGGCACGGGCGATAGTGTACCTTTAATTGTTCTTTTAGTGTAAATAACGGAATAAAATGTAAGACATAGTCTGCAGATCTTTTTCCAGATGTCTTTTATTATTTTTTCCTAAAGAAAACTAAGATATTGCGAATTTTGCTTAACAAGTACATTAATTATTAACTTTTTGTCGTTATTATTGTTATAATTAAAAGAATTACATCTTGTTTTTTGTTTATGTACAAAACATAGTCTAATAACCACAGTTCGTTGCCCCTAAATCAACACAACATAACCAGTTTACTCATGTCATCGCCCCTAAATCAACAAAAACAACCAGTGTATTATTGTAAATAATTATATCTTATGATTTATTAGCAATGGTAAGACATTTTTAAGACTCTAACCTTCGTAAGAAGGTATGATGTATACGAACTGAACGACCGGGCTTCACAACAAAAACATGGCCACATGAGTTGGATTATTCCGGTAATATTGAACTACTGTTCATTGTTATTAGTTTAACAATACTGTTAGGGAATGTCATAAGAGTTAGGGAATGTCATAAGAGTAGTCACAGGGCAACCAAAGATACCCAGCTTCTGGGTACGGGATCTTTGCCCGAAACGCTATGCGTGCTAGTGGCTTTACAATAATAATAATAATTTATTTAGGAAAAATATATACATAGATGCAGAGTTACAGTACAAACATTCTGTTTGATTTATAGATAGAGGTAGTACATACAATACCTAAAGCCACTAGTACGCATAGCGTTTCGGGCAAGATTGTAAAATCATCATTATTCCTATTTTCTCTCTTAACCCCCAGTGTACCTTCTCGTATATTAATAAATAAATAACCAGGGTTTTTTATGCGGCTGTGCTGAAAGCCTGACGTAAAATAAATCATTGTGTCGGAGAACAGGAAGCAACAAATTAGGCTAGTTACCTGGTTGATACCTGGTTGATGGGGTTCTGGGAGTTCTTCTACTCCCCAAGCCCGGCCCGAGGCCAGGCTCGACTTGTGAGAGTTTGGTCCACCAGGCTGTTGCTTGGAGCGGCCCGCAGGGCCACGTACCCACCACAGCGCGGCTGATCCGGAACTTCTCTTAGAAAATCGTCCAGTTTTCTCTTGAAGATGTCCACGGTTGTTCCGGCAATATTTCTTATGCTCGCTGGGAGGACGTTGAACAACCGCGGACCCCTGATGTTTATACAGTGCTCTCTGATTGTGCCTATGGCACCTCTGCTCTTCACAGGTTCAATCTTGCATTTTCTTCCATACCGTTTACTCCAGTACGTTGTTATTTTACTGTGTAGATTTGGGACCTGACCCTCCAGTATTTTCCATGTGTATATTATTTGGTATCTCTCTCGTCTCCTTTCTAGAGAGTACATTTGGAGAGCTTTGAGACGATCCCAATAATTTAGGTGTTTTATCGCGTCTATGCGTGCCGTATATGTTCTCTGTATTCCCTCTATTTCAGCAATCTCTCCTGCTCCGAAGGGGGAAGTGAGTACTGAGCAGTACTCGAGACGGGACAACACAAGTGACTTGAAGAGTACAACCATTGTGATGGGATCCCTGGATTTGAAAGTTCTCGTAATCCATCCGATCATTTTTCTGGCTGACGCGATATTTGCTTGGTTATGCTCCCTAAACGTTAGATCGTCGGACATCATTATTCCCAAATCCTTGACATGCTGTTTTTCTACTATGGGAAGATTCGATTGTGTTTTGTACCCTGTATTATGTTTCAGATCCTCATTTTTGCCGTACCTGAGTACCTGAAATTTATCACTGTTAAACATCATGTTATTTTCTGCTGCCCAATCAAAAACTTTGTTGACATCTGCTTGTAGTTTTTCAATGTCTTCAGCAGAGGTAATTTTCATGCTGATTTTTGTGTCATCTGCAAAGGACGACACGAAGCTGTGGCGTGTATTTTTGTCTATATCAGATATGAGAATAAGGAACAGTAGCGGTGCAAGGACTGTACCTTGAGGTACAGAGCTTTTAACATCGCTTGGACTCGATTTTATCTGATTGACTGTTACTCTTTGTGTTCTGTTCAACAGGAAATTGAGTATCCAGCGTCCTACTTTTCCAGTTATTCCTATTGACCTCATTTTGTGAGCTATCACCCCATGGTCACATTTGTCGAACGCCTTTGCAAAGTCTGTGTATACAACATCTGCATTTTGCTTTTCTTCTAGGGCTTCTGTGATTTTGTCATAGTGGTTGAGTAACTGTGACAGACAGGATCTTCCCGCTCTAAATCCATGTTGTCCTGGATTGTGCAATTCATTGTTTTCCATAAAACTAGAAATTTGATTCCTAATCACTCTTTCAAACACTTTTATTATGTGTGATGTTAGTGCAACTGGCCTATAATTTTTTGCCAAGGCTTTACTCCCCCCCTTGTGCAACGGAGCTATATCTGCAGATTTAAGTGCTGCTGGTATCTCCCCTGTATCCAGGCTCTTTCTCCATATTACGCTGAGTGCTCTCGCTACTGGTACTTTACATTTCTTTATGAATATTGAAATCCATGAGTCAGGCCCAGGAGCTGAGTGCATAGGCATATTATCAATTTCTCTTTCAAAGTCTTCCGAGTTTGTGGTAATATCCGTTATATTATCTGCAGCTTGAATGTCATTCATAAAGAAGCTGTCTGGGTCATCAACTTTCATGTTGTTTATTGGTGTGCTAAACATAGCCTCATACTGGCTTCTTAGAATTTCACTAATCTCTTTGTTGTCCTCTGTGTACGTACCTTCATTTGTAATTAACGGTCCAATACTGGTCGAGGTTTTGGATTTTGATTTTGCGTATGTGAAAAAATATTTCGGATTTTTCCTTATCTCTTGTATAGCTTTCTGTTCCAATTCCATTTCCTCAGACTCATATGATCGCTTCAACATTTGTTCTATTTCCTCAATCTCCCTGCTTAGGCTTGTTTTCCTTTCTTGTGATAGTTGTGTCTGCCGAAGCATTTCCGTTATTTTTTTCCTTCTCCTGTACAGTCGTCTCCGTTCTCTTTCTAGAGTGGTCCTCTTTCTGCCCCTCCTCACAGGTACGTGCTTCAAGCAGACCTTGTAAGCTTCAGCTGTCAGTTGAGCTATTCCCTGTGTGGGAGTTTTGTCGCTTAAGACCGTTTCCCATTGAATGGTTGCAAGGTCTACCTTTATTTTTTCCCAGTCAATCCTCTTATTGTTGAAATTGAATTGATTGAATATTCCTTCTCGCTTGTTGGGTCTCTTAGACCTACTACCGTTATTTATGCTAGTTCGCACTTCAATAAGCTTATGGTCTGAGTATGAAGTATCTGAGATTGTGATATCCCTGATTAGTTCATCATTGTTTGTGAATAACAAGTCTAGTGTGTTTTCGTTCCTAGTTGGTTCTGTAATCTGTTGATTGAGCGAGAATTTGTCACAGAATCTCAAAAGTTCTCTGACCTGTGGTTGGTTATTTCCCGGGTCATTCCCTGCTATGATATTTGTGTTTGCCGTTCTCCATCTTAGACTCGGTAAATTGAAATCTCCAAGAAAGATAATATCTGGAGCTGGGTTTGCTAGGTTGTCAAGTATGTTCTCTATTTTGTGCATCTGCTCTGTGAATTCCTCAATCGTTGTATCTGGCGGTTTATATATTAGAATAATAATTAGGTTTAGTTTCTCTACCTTCATTCCAAGTACCTCTACCACCTCATTAGTTGAGTTTAGTAGTTCTGTGCATACCAGATCTTCTTTAATATACAGACCTACTCCTCCATTTGACCTAGTTTTTCTATCACATCTATATAGATTATAATTTGGAATCCAGATTTCACCATCCATGTAATCTTTTGTATGAGTTTCCGTGAATGCCCCAAATATTGAGTTTGACTCTAATAGAAGGCCATTTATGAACTTAACTTTATTTCTTGACTTTGGCTTTAAACCTTGAATGTTTGCAAATATGAATGATTGTCCATGTTGTGTGTAACTTCTGGAAGGTTTTGGTAGTTCTCCCTTCTCTCTACCCTGACCCAGGGTGTGTTGTTGTGGCAATGGTTTGTCCAGTTTTGGAAGTGATACTGGGGAGTGTGGTAGTCTCTGTGTAGTTGGGGGGTGTAGTATGTGTGGGCTTGATGACGAACTGTAGTCCAGTCTTGGGCATTTCCCCTTCTCCATCTGTACTCCTGCCACGTTTCTGCCTGTCTGTTTCTCCCTCTGTTTGTACCTGCCTCTAAAAAATTTTCAGGGCTATTATGTTGGACTTCTTCTCTTATATGGCGCTGTGTACCTCTGACGTGGAAATCGGGGCAGTGAAGATCGTAGCATTTCCTCTCATTGACTGAGAGTGTGCATAGCTTAGGGTGAAAATATCTACACTCTGTATCAAAACGACACCTGCCTTTCCCTAACCAGTTTCGGCATTTCCGTGGGTGCATGAATGAGCATTCCGTGCCTCTGGGCCCATATCTACACTGTCCTTTTGCATAATACCAGCAAATATTTTCATTTGTGATTGTATTATTCTTGTTTGTACCCGTGCACGACTTGGCTACCTCTGTGTTTTTTGTTCCAACTTTCTCGTTTCTGCATTCATTCTCGGTATTGCCCTTATCTTTCTCCTTGTTGCTTTCGTCTTTCTCATTTGTGTTCTCGTTCGTCTTATTTTTTCTCTCCTTATTCATATCACCAGTGTGCTCTACAATATTGCCTTCATTTTTGTGTACCTCGACACTATACCCTTCTACATTGCTACTTTGACTCTCTAAATTCTCAGTCCCTGGGTTGTGTTCAGAGTTCGTTGCTGTCTTTATATACTCTGCTTTATAGCAGAGTATACCAAGCTTATATTGAGGTTCCCCCATCCCCCCTTTCCCCCCAATTACGGGTCTGTCTAATTACCACAAGCTACCACAAGCTACACAAGCTTCACAAAGCTTCCTGGCAATACGTTAGTAATGAATAAATATGATATGTTAGGCTGACCTAACCTAACCTAACCTAACCTAATCAAACCTAACCAAATCTAACCTAACCAAATCTATCCTAACCAAATCTAACCTAACCAAATCTAACCTAACCAAATCTAACCTAACTTAACCAAACCTAACCTAACCTAACCTAACCTAACCTAACCTAACCTAACCTAACCGATGCTTGGATCGTCGACTTGATTTGGTGTCACCATTTCTTTATTTTCGTATAATTTCTTTATAAAAAGATACTTTTTCAGATTAAAATTAGGTTTTTTCGTGTTGTACATTCAGTACCAACATTATAATGAGTAAATATATCTTATTTATTAATTACTAACATATTGCCAGGAAGCTATGTGAAGCTTGTGTAGCTTGTGGTAGCTTGTAATTAGACAGACCGCCAATTACTGGTGGAGTAAATCAGCCTAGCCTACTTCTTCCTAGCATAACCTAGCCAAAACTAGCCAAGCCTAGTCTACCCTTGCCTAGCCTAGCAATCAGCCCTTGAACCCCCTACTGTTAAGACTCTGCTCTCTGATTGTACCTATGACACCTATTATTAATCTCCTTCTGTATCTTTAGCTCCAGTATGTTGTTATATTATGCTGTGCAAATTTGGGACCTGGCCCTCTAGTATCTTACATATATGTATTATTTGATACCATTCTTGTCTCCTGTCCAGAGAGTACATTTTGAGAGCTTTGAGACGGTCTCAATTATTTAGATGTTTTATCATTTATATGTTTGCTGTTTATGGTCTCTTTATTTCCTCTAATTCAGAGATTTCTCCTGTTCAGAAAGGGGGAGCCAGTACCGAGCAATACTCAAGATGGGACAGCACCAGTTATTTGAATAGTATTAGCATTACTGTGGGTGGGGTCTTTGAATTTTAACAGTCTCATAAACCATCCCATTATTTTTCTGGCCGCCACTATATTTGCTCAGTTATGTTCACAAAGTGTGAGGTCGTCAGACGTCGTAATTCTCAGATCTCTTGCATGTTTTTTTCCTTCATAGAGTAGGTCTGATTGTGTCCTGTGTTCCTTGTTTCATTTAATTTCCTCGTTTCTACCATACTTCAGCACCTGTAACTTATCACTGTTAAAATCATGTTATTTCTGTTTTTTTCAATGTCTCCTACAGTGCCAATTTACTTGTGTCTTCTGTATCATCTGTGAAGTTTCATTGTTCAAATTTCAGTTATATTTTGCTTGTATTTTCACATGTATTAATTTTATTTTTATCTCAGTTTAATTACTGAAAAAATGCCAAGAAGTTAATATGTAAACAAAAAGTGCTTATGAGATTTGCATGTCACAACTCTCATTTGCAGTTTTTGGATGGTGGTGCAAGTATGCATCCTACCTTGTTCTTGTAGTTTTATATAATTAATCTAAACTGATTCTATTTTATGCCTGGTTTTAAATAGTTTTGTACCTTTTGGGTAAATTTTACAGCAGCCCAACATCAATTTCAATCGGTGATATTGTTTCTCATGCAGTCGAATATCTGAGAGCTCATTGCAACAATGGATTCCAAAAATCCAAGTAAGTTTCATTATACAGTAATTAGGATTAGGTTTCCTTTATCGCGGTACTATATTTTAATCATATTGCATACTTTATGATAGCCCAAATTATCATAATTTTCAGGACAGAAAAGTGTATGAAGCAGTCTTTCATGCTACATTTATCCATTTAGCTAAGAGTATAATTAGCAAATGATTCACAAAAATATTAATTACACAATTTGATAATTGTCCCAGACAGACGTAAAGATCATTGCATCTTCGTTTTCTGATGTGTTGTTTTGTCATCCAAAGATTGTACATTATTAACTAAAATTCCAATTTAGAATATTTATTAAGTATTACTTAGTTTGCTTTCATCTAGAGTATGCACCTCCTCTCTTGGATTGCCTACCCTCCATCCTTCACCAGACATTAAATATCTTTGCTTATACTAAGTATTTAAAGTGCAATCAATACCTGCTTGATGGGGTTCTGGGAGTTCTTTTACTCAGCAAGACTGGCAGTAGGCCAGGCTTGACTTGTGAGAGTTGGGTCCACCAGGCTGTTGCTTGGAGTGGCCTGCAGGCCCACATACCCACTACAGCCCGGTTGGTCCGGTGTAACACGGGTTCGGGTTCCTCTCTCTTTACTTCTCTTCCTTCTACTCCCTCTACCCGTATTCTTACTTTTTATTCTCTACCAAGGGACTCCAAAACTTTTACCAAAGCCAACTCCACGCCACGTGGTCCTAAGACGATTGACCGACTTAGGATTCTACACCCAGTATGACGTGACCTAAGCTCTGAGCAAAAACCTAGAGTCGCCTCTGCTGCCACCACCAGACCAGTAATACAAGAGCAATGATCGAGATCTGGATCGATCACGCTAATTAATCAACCTAGGGGCTTGATCCCCACTATATATGATGACCTTGAGTGTGGAATAAATTACACGGTAATGATAATTCCGATTCGATGTTAGAATCGGCGCCCAATCCAACTTTACCTCGTGTGGACCACGTGACCAGGACAAGTTTACACAAAAAAACACATGGAAATAATGAAATGCAAAAATATTAACAAATTTAATTTATTAAAAGAAAAACTAAAACAAAATCTAAATGTGTTCACTCCCTATCACTTTAACACTCCCTACTTGACCTGAATGGCAAATGAGAAGACTATCCCTATAATTAACAATAGCAACTATACCTTGGGCGACCACAGCTCTAGATGTTGGGGCTGGTCTTGGGGAGAGGTAAGATGGTTGGCCTCTTATCCCAGCTGCTACCGTTTCCACACTAATTTTTTCCTTGTCTGGACTACCCCAGACAGAGTATTGTATCCTTCCGCCTAGTCAAAGTCCTACCCAGTTACTAGCAAGGTTTAAGTTATAACAATTAACCTCTGTTGTACTTAATTGATCCAGACTGGTTGAATTATTTTACTGAATTAAATTACAAACATCTAACGGCAGAGCTGTTCCCGATCACAAAAATGGTTATTAAAACTTTGAGAAATATTAGACATGTCAACCCTGCTGACCTATGACCGCCGGTCACTCCGCTTTAGAAGTTAGATCTGATTCGTGACGTCACTGATGGTGACTTAAACTCAATAATTAGAATACTCTTGATATTGTATCCAGTACTATTATACAATACAATTTTAATGCAAAATGAATAAAGGCTAATTTTCTCTAAATTACTGAATACTATAGGATGATTCATTATACGCAGCTATGAACAAAGCGTTGGTTATTTCCACCGCGAATTCCCCTGGGGGTCAGGTCACCATGCGGCTCAGCTTCCCATTCTCTTTTGTCGATAAACCACTCTGGATAATTCTTACAACAGCCTAGTTTGTTACACCGGCACTCCTTTGAGAAAACTATCTAGTTTTCTCTTGAAGAAGTCCACGGTTGTTCCGGCAATATTTCTTATGCTCGCTAGGAGTATGTTGAAAAACCGCAGACCTCTGATGTTTATTCAGTACTCTCTGATTGTGTCTATGGCACTCCTGCTCTTCACTGGTTATATTCTTCATTTTCTTCCATATTGTTTACTTCAGTATGTTGTTATTTTACTGTGTAGATTTGGGACCTAGCCCTCCAGTATTTTCCATGTGTATATTATTTGGTATCTCTCTTGTCTCCTTTCTAGTGAGTACATTTGGAGAGCTTTGAGACGATCCCAATAATTTAGGTGCTTTATCGAGTCTATGCATGCTGTATATGTTCTCTGTATTCCCTCTATTTCAGCAATCCTCACCTGCTCTGAAGGGGAAAGTGAGTACTGAGCAGTACTCAAGACGGGACAACACAAGTGACTTGAAGAGTACACCCATTGTGATGGGATCCCTGAATTTGAAAGTTCTCGTAATCCATCCTCTCATTTTTCTGGCTGCCACAATATTTGCTTGGTTATGCTCCCTAAACTTTAGTTCGTCAGACATTATTATTCCCAAGTCCTTTACATGTTACTTTCCTACTATGGACAAATTTGATTGTGTCTTGTACCCTGTATTATGTTTAAGGTTCTCATTTTTACCATATCTGAGTACCTGGAATTTGTCGCTTTTAAACATCATGTTATTTTCTGCTGCCCAGTCGTAAACTTTATTAATACTGTATCTACTTGTAGTTTTTCAATATCTTCAGCAGAGGTCATTTTTAAGCTGATTTTTGTGTCATCTGCCAAGGATGATCCAACGCTGTGCCTTGTATATGAGTCTATATCTGATATGAGAATAAGGGAAAGCAATGGTGCAAGGACTGTATCTTGAGGTACAGAGCTTTTAACTGTTCTTGGACTCGATTTTATATGGTTGACTGTTACTCCTTGTGTTCTGTTTGACAGAAAACTGAGTATCCAGCGTCCTATTTTACCAGTTATTCCCATTGACCTCAGTTTGTGTGCTATCACTCCATGGTCAAATTTGTCGAATGCGTTTGTGAAATCCGTGTACTGTATACCACATCTGCATTCCCTTTTTCTTCTAATGCCTCAGTGATTTTGTCGTAATGGTCAAGTAGCTGTGAGAGGCATGATCTTCCCGTTGTAAATCCATGTTCGCCTGGATTGTGGAGATCATTTGTTTCCATGAAAGTAGTGACCTGACTCCTGATCAATATCTCAAATACTTTTATTATGTGGGACGTTAGTGCAACTGGTCTATAATTCTTTGCCAGTGCTTTGCTCCCTCTCTTGTGTAGAGGGGCTATGTTTGCTGCTTTAAGCGCATCTGATATTTCCCCCGTGTCCAATCTCTTCCTACTCACTATACTGAGTGCCTGTGCTAATGTCACTTTGCATTTCTTTATAAATATTAAATTCCATGAGTCTGGACCCGGGGCTGAGTGCATGGGCATATTGTAAAATTCTCTTTCAAAATGTTCCATGCTCGTGTTGATATTGGTTATATTTACAGGGGTTTGGATATCACGCATAAAGAAGTTGTCCGGATTTTCTGGGGGGAGCCCCGTCGGCTCCCCGGAGCTTTACCGGCTGATATGCTAATGTCAGACTTTGGCATCAGTCATGTGTATGGAGTTCTAGGGCCTACCGGGGACCACGAGCCAGAACCTGGCCCCCTCAGAGAGGCAAGGGGAGCAATGGCCTATAGAAACCCCCGTGTGGTTGGAAGCATTCTATGTCTGCCATCGACCGGGTCAAGCATCCAGAAAGGTAAGCATTCCAAAACAAACCCCTATTCTGGTGAAAATTGCTACCTAAGCCGAACTAGTGAATAGAACTCTTCAACAGAAAACACGGAAACTAGTATGACGTCATACGTCACCGCGCCGCTGTCTGCGCAGCTCCCCCCTCCCCGGGAGGGGGAAGGGGGAGCCCCAGACCTCCCACGCCGGCTATCCACCCATCAGTTCTTCGGCTGATGCTATAGGCAATGGTTATGTGCTCCGGCTCCAGTGGTTGTTTCAGCACTGTACCTAGAGTGTGGTGTCTGTTTTCTAGGTGGTGCGTGAGCCGGGTGTGATTCTTCAGTACTCGGGCTGCATGCGCCTAGGGTTCCCTTCCCTAGGTGCCCTGTAAGTACTGCCCTTGGGGCTTGGGGCCACCTTCCACAAGTTCCTTGGGTCCTGCCCCTGCTTGGCCGTTTACCGCTTGGTTTTCGGCCGCTCTTTGTGTGCTCGGGTGTTCTGTCTCCCTTGTTCGCCTTAGAGTAAGGGGCAGTGTTTGCACTGGTGGGGCGCGGGGTACTGTGCAGCTTGTCTTTACCAATCATAGCGGCCGGCTCTGTTCCGCTTGGGTACGCTGTCCTCTTGCGGGGTTTTCTTTTTCTTTTGTTTATATACCTGGTGGGGGGGTCTGCCTTCGTTCTTGCCCCTTGTGTCCCTTGTGTTCTGAGTATTTCTGGTGGTACCCCCTGCTAGGTCCCCGTGAGTGTACACGTCCCGGGGGTTCAGCTCTTAGAAAGTTGTTTGGTAGCTTGGGTGCCGGTTAGCAGTACCCTGCCTGGGATTACCTGAGCGCGAGTCCTCTTAAAGTAAACGCTCGGGACCCTGGGAAACCCCTGGGGGCGTGCGGGTCCGATGGATGTGACCCCAGAGCCCCCCCCCTCGCTTCCAGCGAGTTTGAGGGTTGCTCTCACCTTTTGTCTCTGGGTGACTCTCTGTTTTGCCTCCGTCTGCTGCCTGTGGGGTCGGTGACACCTTCGACCCGGTGTCCTGCGAGTTTGGTTGCTCGTTGTGGCTCGGTTACCCAGTTGTGCTAACAAAGCGGGTACGGGCAGCAGGGGCGTTGCACTTGAGCCTTGGTGGTGGCAACGTTCTCGTGGTTTCCTCCCCGGGAGCCCCGGGGCTGCCCCGTTGTATTTCGTTTTTCCCCTGGTTCACCCTTCCTGCCTGCATCCGGTTCCTTACCGTCTGTAGGTTCAGGGCGGGGTGTTTGGTGGTGTTGAGACTCGGGCAGTCTCGGGGAATTCCCCTTCCGGGGTAGTGACGGGGGCATTTGAGCCTGTTCCTCCAGCCGTGTTGTATGAGTCTGCCAGTGGGCTCCCTTCCTTAGTGTTTTCACGGCTGCCCCGGTTTTCTGGTACGGCCGGGGCTTTGGGGGAACGGCTCGGCCCCGGGGCCTGTCGTGTAGGTTCCCGGGGCTGACTTGGGGGGGCCTTGGCCCCGTTAGACCCCGTGGGGGGTTTTATCCCCCTCTAGGCGGGGCATGTGGTTACGCGGAGTGGGGTCTTTCCTCCCCACTCGCCGTACGTGCTGTTGGACGTCGGCCCCCTCCCCGGGCTCGGTTCCTTGGCCTTTGAGTCGGTTGGTTCCGTCCGGTGGGTGGATGTTTCCTCCCCCGCTTTTTGGGACGGTGTTTTTGTCATGTTTCCCCGTTCGATGGGGTTCTGCGTGACTTTTGATCTCTGGTGCGCCTGCGCCTTCGTGTGCCTTCGGGACTAGTGTTGGCTTCTGTGTTCTCGAGGGTACGGGAAGGTTTTTCGCTACTTCCCGCATTATTGGAACGTCTGTCGGCTCCTAGTACTTGTCGCCCTGTTGGGCTACTTGTCGCCCTGTTGGGCTACTTGTCGCCCGGTTGGGCTACTTGTCGGCCGTTTGGGCTACTTGTCGCCCGTTTGGGCTACTTGTCGCCCGTTTGGGTTCCCTTTTTTTGAGCTCTTTGCTTCTTTGGCCGGTTTTCTTGTTCCTGCTTCCTCTTTTGGCTCTTTTTCTCGTGCAATAGTCCTGGCTGGCGCCTTCCCGCAGGGAGGGTGTGCGGTTCGGCCAGCGTGTTATGCGCATGCGCCGTGGAGTTTGTTTTGGTCTGGGCGATGGTTCAGTGCTGGGGTTTTGCGCCCTTTTTTTGCTACAGTGCTTCGCCTCTCGTTCTTCTCCCTGGCTGCGGTATGTGCCCCTTTGCGCCAGGGGTGTCCTGGTTCCCAGTTGTGGGGAGGACACCGCGGTTTTCTGTGTCATGGGTGTGGACCGCCTCCTTCGCCTCTCCCTGTTCTCCTGCGGGTCCGGCTCTGGCGTCTTCACCTGGCGGTGCTCCCAAGTTCTTCTGGGCACGGTTGAGTCGTGGCAAGTTCGAGCCACCATTCGCCAGGTGAGTTTCTGCGGTCTGGCGTCTTTTGGCCGGGCGCTGGATGCGGCGGTGTTCATATACCTGTCTTTATTTAGGTATAATTTTGTACGACTGAGACCGTTCGCAAACCAGTGACTGTCCCTTTATCACCCCTTCCTGTCCCCCTCATGTGCATGTCCAACCCATGCTGGAGTCGTTCAGGGGACCCTCCTTTTTTAATGTTGTGAGGTGTGGGGGTTGTAGGGTTGGTTCTGTACTCACCTGGTGAGGCTCCTGGCTGTGCTTGCAGGATTTGAGCTCTGGCTCTTGGGTCCCGCCTATCTGGTAGAACTTGCGGGATAGTACCAGTGGAGTGCAGTGGTGCTATTGGCACTTTTGGGGAACACTGTATTACCATCAGTGGTCTGTGCTTGTTACACGACCTACTTGCGAGCATAAGCCTTCTTGCTGGTTCGTCCGTGGACTTCCAGGGCGCACTGGCCTGTTTTCGTATGGCAGTTCCGGCCCGTCCTGGTTGTGGGGGTATGTGGGCCGGTGGACTGCTCCTAGCAGCTGCCTGGTGGGCCATCCTCTGGCCGGTCTGGCCTGACCTTGGGCCGGGCTTGAGGTGTAAAAGAGCTCCCAGTACCTCATCCAGCAGGTATCGAGCGGGGTTTCTCCGCCGTCGGTCGCCTGGTGCAGGTTTCTGGGCCTGCAGGGTTTTGTCGTGTCTCCGTTGGCCCTGTCTGGGGTCTGCCTGCTCCGTTCTCTGCCTTTGCAGAGGGGAGTTGCTATTTACATGTTGCATGTTGCAGTGGTGCCTGTTGCTGCTGCTGCTGCACGTGAGCATTGGTACCGTGTTTCACGGTGGCGTGTCCTTGTTCCTGTGTCCGGTTGTGGAGTGGCGCTTTGCTGCCGTTTTGTGCCTGGGGATTGCGTGGGGTTTTTGTCCCTGCCTGATTGTCCACCCCTGGTTGTTCTCCTGGTTTTTTTTTTTTTGTGCTTCTGCTCTTTCTTCCTGCCTCTTCTGCAGCAGGAATGTTCTGCGTGTGTTCTTAGGCGTTGGTCAGCCTGTGTCCTGTGATGTGCTTCTTTGTCTCGGTCTGTTGCAGTTGTTCGTGCCCCTTGGTTCGGGTCCTGTTCTGGCGGCGACCCTTCCGCCTTCTTTGGTTTTCCTAGCTTGCCCTGCCGGTTGTTGTTGTTTTATTTTTTTTGGGGGGGTTCTTGCGATGTCTCGCGTCGGACCCGTCGTTTCTGAACTCCTGGCGGGCTTGCATGCTTCGGAGTTTTTCTGTTCGGCAGACGTTCCATCTCCTTGTGCCGCCTGGGTTTCGGTGGTCGCGCCCGAGATCTTCTCGCGGCTCCGCCTTTTTCCTGGGCTCGGGGGGGCCTTGTCGGGGCTGCTTATGTTCTGCCTCGTGGTCTCGCCTCCGGTTGGTGGTCGGGTGGCTTCGTGGTAGGTGTCCCACCTGCGTGCTTTCTTGGCGGCAGTATGGGGTATTTTGGCGGTCCTTCCTTTTCCTGTCCCTTCTTCGGTGGGTCCTTCTTGTTGGCTTGGTTTACTCTCGGCTTGGTTTTCTAGTGGGGGTTGGGGGCCGTCGTCTTGCCACATACTGTCGCCTCTTTTCGTGCGGCGCAGGCGGAGCCGCTTCAGCTTGCTTTCGGTCTTGGTGTTGCTTCTGCACCGTTAGTCAGCTGTCTTGTGCGTCATTTCACCTCCGGCCTGTTCGTGCGCCGCTTGCACCATCCTGGTCTCTGGTCAGCGTGCTCTGTCTTCTCCTCGGTTGGCAGTGCCCCTTCGGTTCCGGTGTGTTTTTTCGTCGGCTCTTTCCTTTGGGCCTTTGCCTCTGGGGGTCGGTTCGCTGTGTTTTCTTGCTCCTTCGGTTTTAGCGTTTTGGTTGTTTGATGGCAGCAGTCTCCATCTTTTCTGGCGCGGGGTGGGGCTGCTGCATTCTGGAGGGGTCCAGGGTTTGTTGGTGCTTTGTTGGTCGGGCCGGGGGTGTGTCGTTTTTGTGTTCAGTGGCGGCCCTCTGCTGTTGTTTGCGTGCCACGGCGTTTGGGTCCGGAGCGCGTTTTGCGTTGCTCCGGTTCTGTTCTTCCCGGTTCGCGGGTGATGGTGTCCCGGGTGGTCAGCCGTGTTCTTGCGGCTAAGCTGCCTGTGTTCTTCCCTCATGCCTGTGGCGTTCGTGGCTTCGCTGCTCTCGCTGCCGTCTGGGCGACGTGGCCTTGCAGTCTTTCGGGCATGGATTTTTGGTGTTCGTGCAGGGGCCTTGCTGCTCGTGGTTCTCGTGTTGTTCCCGGGATTTTCGGGGCTGTGGCGCCTTGGGTTGGCGTTTGCTGCCGGTTGTCTCGCCTCCTTGGGGGGTGCGTGGTGTCCGCCTCCCGGTTTTGTCCCTTTGACCTTCCTCTGTGGGTAGTTAGCTCCGGGGAGCCGACGGGGCTCCCCCCAGAAAACCAGCGTTGAATGTAATGAAACGCCATTTTCTGGGTGAGACCCGGAGGCTCCCCGGCAACCCTCCCTCCCTCCGGTCGGCGTTTTTCGCGTGTTTTGACATCCAGCCTCAGAACTGATGGGTGGATAGCCGGCGTGGGAGGTCTGGGGCTCCCCCTTCCCCCTCCCGGGGAGGGGGGAGCTGCGTAGACAGCGGCGCGGTGACGTATGACGTCATACTAGTTTCCGTGTTTTCTGTTGAAGAGTTCTATTCACTAGTTCGGCTTAGGTAGCAATTTTCACCAGAATAGGGGTTTGTTTTGGAATGCTTACCTTTCTGGATGCTTGACCCGGTCGATGGCAGACATAGAATGCTTCCAACCACACGGGGGTTTCTATAGGCCATTGCTCCCCTTGCCTCTCTGAGGGGGCCAGGTTCTGGCTCGTGGTCCCCGGTAGGCCCTAGAACTCCATACACATGACTGATGCCAAAGTCTGACATTAGCATATCAGCCGGTAAAGCTCCGGGGAGCCTCCGGGTCTCACCCAGAAAATGGCGTTTCATTACATTCAACGCTGGTTTTTTACTTTCATGCTGTGTATCTGAGTGCTAAACATATCCTCATACAGCTTCTTTAGGATTTCTCTAATTGTAAAATTAGTGTTATGAAAAATTAGAAATTTGTCATCCTCAATGTATGAACCTTCACTAATACAAATAGGTCCAATATTGGCAGTGATATTTTCTTATGATTTAGCATAAATGAGGAAATATTTTGGGTTTTCCTTTATTTCTTGAATTGCTTTTTTGTCTAGTTGCCTCTCTTCAATCTGATATGAATGCTTCAGTCTCTGTTTTATTTCTACAATCTCCCTGTTTAAATTATTCCTTCTTTCTATGAAAAGTTGTCTGCTTAATCATTTCCGTTGTTTTTTGTCTCTTTTTGTAGTGTTGCCTGCGTTTTCTTTCTACGTTGGACCTCTTTCTGGCTTTCCTCAAAGGAACATGTTTCAGACAGACTTCATAGGCTTCAGAAGTCTGTTTTTTCTATTCTTTGTGTATGATGTTTATTACTTAGAACACATTCCCATTGAACGTTCGTAAGTTCCCCATTTATTTTTGCCCAGTCTATCCTTTTATTATTATTATTAAAATTGGATTTATTGAATAACCCTTCTCACTTGTTGTTTCTCTTAGGCCTACTACCATTATTAATGTTAGTTTTCACTTCAATGTTGTCCGAGTACGTAGTGTTTGAGACAGTAATGTCGCTGATTAGCTCATCATTGTTTGTAAATATCAGGTGCAGCGTGTTTTCGTTCTTAGTTGGTTCTGTAATCTGCTGACTGTGCGAGAATTTGTCACAGAATGTCAGTAGTTCTCTGACTTGTAGTTTGTTATTTCCAGGTTGATTTCCTGCAATAATGTTATTTTTACTATTCTCCATTTTAAAATGGGCAGATTGAAGTCTGCAAAGAAGATAATATCTGGTACTGGGTTTGTTAAGTTATCAAGGATATTCTCTATTTTGTGGATTTGCTCAGTTAATTTCTCAACTGTTGCATCTTGCAGTTTGTATATTAAAATAATAATTAGATTTATATTTTCAACCCTGATTCCAAGTACCTCTACCACCTCATTAGTTGAGTTCAGGAGCACTGTTCATGCCAGTTCCTCTTTAATATACAGACCTACTCTTCCACCTGACCTTATTACTCTGTCACATCTATATAAATTATAATTTTGGATCCAGATTTCACTATCCATGTGGTCTTTTATGTTGAATGATTTGCTCATTCAAATCATTCATTCATCATTTGCTCATTTATTTGATCATTCAAATATGAATGATTTCCCATATTGTGTTTGACTTCTGGTGAGCTTAGGTAGTTCTACATTATAATGTAATTATACTGTACTGCACAGTTTATCATAACCCAGATTACATCTTTATTTTTCAGTCCTGAGAAACGCTTTACAGCGATTATGTCCCTCATGTAATATTATCATGAACATTAATCAACATGTCTGCAAGTGTGGCTATAGGCTTTTTGATGCCAAACGTAAAGCTCAGCCGGAAAGCTAGGCTCAGGCAAATATCAAGAGATCAGAAAAAAAAAACATATACCTGTTGTACATGGTAAGCTCACTTATATTTTTATTCACAATGTTAAATATGGAAATAAATAACATATAATTGATTAATTTAATTTTATTTAAAGGAAATATTTTACTCCCTTTCATATTGTTGTAAAGATTACCAACATATATTGTCAAATGAGCAATTTATGTCATCTGCATTTAAAATACAGCTTTCACACACTTCACGTATTTGTGTTGGATAATATCATTTTCCAGCTTTACATAGAATACTTTGTGTTCTTTATCTATGTTCAGATGAGTTGCATAAAAGTGTGCAAGATTTACAACACCAAAAGAAATTGAAGGAGATTGAAGAGGAGATAACAAGGCTTCAAGCAATTTATGATTCCCAAAATAACAACCCAAAGAGGCGGACAATTATGTACACTGGCACTTCGTCTAGAAAAAGCAGAGCTTTAGGTATTAGTATTATTGTCAACAGTTAAATATAATCACTAACTGCTCTTAAATGTAATTATAAATAACTTGTTATAGTAATATATTTTCTGGGGGGAGCCCCGTCGGCTCCCCGGAGCTATCCCAGGCTGATATGCTAATGTCAGACTTTGGCATCAGTCATGTGTATGGAGTTCTTAGGCCTACCGCGGACCACGGCCAGAACCGGGCCCCCTCAGAGAGGCAAGGGGAGCAATGGCCTATAGAAGCCCCCGTGTAGTTGGAAGCATTCTATGTCTGCCATCGACCGGAACAGGCACCCAGAAAGGTAAGCGCCCCAAAACAAACCCCTATTCTGGTTAAAATTGCTACCTAAAACCGAACTAGTGGATAGAACTCCCCAACCGAAAACAAGCAAGCTAGTGTGACGTCACACACTGCCGCGCCGCTGTCTGCGCAGCTCCCCCCTCCCCGGGAGGGGGAAGGGGGAGCCCCAGACCCCCCGCGCCGGCTACCCACACCTCAGTTCTTGAGGCTGATGCTATAGGCGATGGTCGTGTGCTCTGGCTCCGGTGTCGCTACTGCACTGTGCTTTGCGTGTGGTGTTAGTTTTGTGGGTGCGAGAGCCAGGAGTTATCTTCAGTACTCGGGCTGCATGCGCCTAGGGCTGCCTTCCCTAGGTGCCCTGTAAGTACTGCCCTTGGGGCTTGGGGCCACCTTCCACAGGCTCCTCGGGGTCTGCCTCTGCTGGTCCGTTTTACCTTTCGGTTTTTCGGCCGCCTGTTGGGCTCTTGGGTGTTCTGTTCTCCTTTGTTACCGGCAGGTAAGAGGCAGTTTGCACTGGTAGGGGCGCAGGGTGCTGCTCAGCTTGTATTTCCCGACATCGCGGCCGGCTCTGTTCCTTGGGGTTCGCTGTCCTCTTGCGGGGTTTTGTTTTTCTTTTTGTTTTTGCCTGGTGGGGGGTTCTGTCATTTTATTCAGTTTGTTTGCCCTTCCACTGTTCTCCTCGGTGGCGCCCCCTGCTAGGTCCCCGTGAGTGTACACGTCCCTGGGGTTCAGCTTTAGAAGTTTGCTTGGTAGTTTTGGGCGCCGGTTTGCGGCACCCTGCCTGGGACTACCTGAGCGCGAGTCCTCTTAAAGTAAACGCTCAAGACCCTGGGAATCCCCTAGGGGGCGCGTGGGTCCGATGGATGTGACCCCGGAGTCCCCACTCGCTGTGTGCGAGTTTGAGGGTTGCTCGGTCCCCTTGTCTCAGGGTGACCCTCATTGTTTTTGCCTCTGCCACGCTGCCTGTTGGGTCGATGATACTTTCGACCCTGAGTCCTGTGAGTGTTGCTGCTTGCTTGTGACTCAATTTACCCAATCCTCTGATGATTCTATTCGGGTACAGGCGGCACGTGCGTTGCAGTCTAGGTTTCGTCTGTTGCAACGCGCTCGGTTGGTTGCTTCCCCGGATGCCCCGGGGCTGCCCCGCTTTGCTTTTCGAGACCCGGACTTGGGGGTGGGGGTCGCTTCGATCCTGGTTCAGTCCGCATCTCCTCGTCCTTCCCCTTCTGTTCGTTCTGGTCCCCCGCCCCTGCTTCCGGCCCCGAAGCGTCTGAGGGCTTCGGGGTCGGAGCAGGGGTTACTTGATCTCGAGACTCGGGCAGCTTCGGGGGTTGCCCCTTCCGGGGGGGCGGCGGCAGAGGCATTCGAGTCTTGTCTCCCGGCCGAAGCTTCAGGGTCTGACCAGTGGGGCCCCCCTTCCTCCAGCTTTTCCGGCTGCTCCGTCCTTGTCTTGTGGGGTCGGGGCTTGGGGAGAGGACTCGGCCTCGGGTCCTGTGGTGACGGACCTCGAGGCTGGGGAGGGGCTGACTTGGGGGCCTTTGGGCCCCGCTGGACCCCGCCTGGGTTTTTCTTCCCACTGAGCGGGGCTTATTGTTACAAGGAGTGGGGTTTTCTTTCCCCCCCTCTGCGTACGAGTTGGATTTGGTATCGGCCCCTCCCCGGGTACGGTTCCGTGTTCCCCCAGGTACGTCGGTTCTGTCCTTCCGGAGGTTTTCGGCTTATCGCATCCAACCTGGTGTGGTGCGAGCGGCCTTTGCAGCTTACCTCCTGCGTGACCCGGATTATGCCTCGGAAATGGATCCGTCCACGTTCAGGTTTGGGACTTCGTTCCCTTTCTGGCTCCGTTACGAGGTTCCGGAGTCGTCCTGGCTAGCAGACTGCCCCTTGTTTGGTCTGGATTCCTGGCATTCCTTCTGTCGTTCCCGCACGCTGGAGTGGCGGGAAGCTTCCACGGTGCTTCAGGTTTTCCTGGGGGGTGATCTTGAGTACCTGAATGAGTGCTTGTTTGCCCCTGCCCTTCCCCGCGATGTGGGCGTTATTCAGCTCCATGTGCAGGTTCCCTCCCTTTCGGCGGCGCTCGTGGCGGAGGACTTGCGCGCTCGGGGCCTTTTGTGTTCGGCCTTGCGGTTCTTTTCCCTCCTGGAGCTGTCTTCGGATTGGCTCGTGGAGGATGTGGGGTTGCTTGGGTCCGTCCCGGGGTCCGGCACCTTGTCCTCGGCTGCGCGTTCGTCGGCTGCCTTGTTGAAGCTGTTCACGCCGATTTTGCGGGATGCGGTTTCCCTGTTCTATGCTTCCCGTCTCGCATGTCGGCAGGCGGTGCTGGGTTCCTCCGTGGAATCTGCTTGGGCTCTGGCTCTTAGGCGTTCTTCACCTTTTTGTCCTCTCCTGTTTGGGGAGTCGGCCGTGGCGCAGTTTATTCAGGCTGTGTCGGCGGCTTGTCGTCCGATGTCGGACTTGTTGGTTTTCCGGGGGTCCCGGGGTGGGTCTTCCCGGAAAGGTCGTGCCAGGGCTCGGGGTTCCTCTCGTCGTGGTAGGCCTCTGGTGTCAGGTTTGGGGTTGGCTCCTCCTGCGGACCCTCCCTCGTCTGTTCGGCGCGGTGTTCGCGCTGTGCGGGGTTCTGGGTCTCGTAAGGGTCGCCGGCCCTTTCGCGGTTTGCCCCTTTGACGGGGCGATGGGGGGGGGGGCGGCTTGCGCTGTTCGCTCGCGCCTGGTCCCACGATTCGTGGGCCTTTCGGGTCGTGTCTCGCGGCCTGCGGTGGCGTTGGGTGGCCCCTCCCCCCTTTGGGGGGTCGGGGCTGGCAGGGCAGGCTTCTTCCCCTGCGCTCTGTCGAGTCGTCTTGGAGTGGGTACGCTTGGGCGTCGTCGAAACGACGTCGTCCCTCAGATGGGTTTCCCGTCTGTTTCCGGTTCCGAAACGGGACTGCGCGGACCTGCGGTTCATTCTGGACTTGTCCCGTCTGAACCCCTGGGTTCATTGCCCCTCCTTTCGGATGACTACGCTGTCTCAGGTTCGGCTCCTCTTGGAGCCGGGAGCTTGGATGGTGTCCCTGGACCTCCGGGACGCTTATTGGCATGTCCCGATTCATCCGCGGTTCAGGGACTGGCTCGGTTTTGTAGTGGGGCGTCTGAGTTACCGCTTTCGTTGTCTCCCATTCGGGTTGAACCTGGCACCTCGCGTGTTCACACGCCTTACACGGGTTGTGGTGGCTCGTTTGCGTCTCCTAGGTGTTCGGGTGTTGGCCTACCTCGACAACTGGCTGGTTTGGGCTCCCAGCCAGTCAGCTTGCTTGCTAGCCAGGGATTTGGTTCTTTCCCAGCTCGCCGGGTTCGGGTTCTTGGTGAACTGGAGGAAGTCCCATCTGGTTCCCTCTCAGGTTCGGACTTGGCTGGGTCTCGTGTGGGACTCTCGAACCGCCTCCTTGTCTCTCCCTCCGGAGTCTCTCCTGCGGCTGCGGTCCCGCCTTCGTCTGTTTCTGGAGGGCCCTCGGGTCACCCGGCGGTTGCTCGAGGGGCTGTGCGGGAGCCTGAACTTCGCGATGGTGGTCTACCCGCCGGGTCGGGTTTGGATTCGACGGCTGTTCTGGTTCCTTCGGGGTTCCCCCTTCCGCCTCTCTCGCGATCGCAGAGTTCGACCCCCGGGGGCCTTGCGTCGGTTGCTGCGTCACCGGCTTCCTCTTCAGGTTTTTCGGGGTTCAGTGCCTTGGCGCCTACCAGAGCCCTCGCTTGATGTGTACACGGATGCGTCGTCTCTCGGCTGGGGTTTTGTGACCAGTGCTCACCAGGCCGGCCAGGGGCGTTGGGATCCGTCCTTCCGTCGAGCTCACAGTACGGTGCGGGAGTTCGCGGCAGTGTGGTTTGCTCTGGGGAGGATTCGGGTGGCCCGCAGATCGACGATTCGGCTCCATTCGGACTGCTCTCCGGTGGTTCATTGCCTGAACCGCGGGGGTTCGATGCGGTCCTTGTCTCTTTGGGGTTGGTCGCTTCGGGTGACTCGTCTGCTGAGTTCTCGGGGTTTGGCTCTCCTGGCGGTTCACGTACGGGGCGTGTCCAACGTCTTGGCCGACGCCCTGTCTCGCTTCGTTCCCCTCTCCACGGAGTGGACGGTCGACGACGAGTCCTTCCGTTGGCTTTGCCAGACGTTCGGGCGCCCCGAGGTGGACCTCTTCGCGTCGGCGTGGTCGCGGCGTCTTCCCGTTTATGCGGCGCCCTTCCCCGATTGCGAGGCCGTCGGGGTCGATGCCTTTCGGCTCGACTGGTTGAGGTGGGGGTTCCTGTACCTCTTTCCCCTGGTTCGGCTGTTGCTCCAGGTCCTGACTCGCTTAGAGACTTACCGGGGGAGAGTTGTCCTTCTGGCCCCTTGGTGGCCGGCCCAGCCTTGGTTTCAGGCGCTGGTTGCTCGGTGTCCGAACCCGAGGGTTTTCCCGCGGCTCCGCCTCTTTCAGCAGATCGGGCCGGTACGTCACGTAGCTGGTTCGATCTTCTCCTCGAGTCTTCGCGTATGGTTTTTTTGACTCGAGTCTATCATCATCTCTATGGTGATCAGGTGGCCTCCTTGTTGGTGTCCCACCTGAGGGCTTCTTCTCGGCGGCAGTATGAAGTTTCCTGGCGGTCCTTCCGTTTCTTTTTGCGTCTTCGTCGTGTTAGCTCCTTGTCTCTTCGGGTGGTCTTGTCCTTCCTCTCGTGGTTGTTTCAGGACAGTCATCTTATGCCTAACACTGTCGCTTCGTATCGTGCGGCGCTGGCGGAGCCGCTTCAGCTTGCTTTCGGTATCGATGTTACGTCTGCGCCGTTTCGCAAGCTGTCTCGTGCATTGTTTCGCCTCCGGCCTGCTCATGTGTCGCCTGAGCCGTCCTGGTCTTTGGACAGAGTGCTCGCTTTCCTTTCATCTCCTCGTTTCGTTGTGGCCCCTTCGGTCCAGGATTGTTTTTCCAAGGCACTTTTCTTGTTGGCTTTGGCCTCTGGGGGTCGGGTAGGGGAGCTTCATGCTCTCCTCCGGCGCAGGGGTTTCTGCTCTTTGGTCGTGGTGATAGTTTTGTTCGTTTGCAGCCGTCTCCTTCTTTTCTGGCGAAGAATGAGACTGCTGCGTTCCGGAGGGGTCCGTGGGTGGTTGATGCTTGGTTGGTCAGGCCGGGGGTGCATCATGTTTTGTGTCCGGTTGCGGCGCTTCGCCGTTATTTGCGCGACACAGCTTCTGTGTCCGGGGACGCGCTGTGGGTTGATCCGGTTTCCCTTCTTCCCTGTTCGCGGGTTCGGGTCTCTCAGGTCGTCCGCAGGGTTATTAGGTCCAGCCAGCCTGCGGTCTATCCCCGTGCCCATGACGTTCGTAAGTTCGCGGCTCTTGCTGCCGTCTTTGGGAATGTCTTGGTCTGATATTCGGGCGCGGGGATTTTGGCGGTCGAACAGGGTCCTGGCTGCTCGTTACCTTGTGAATGTCCCTGGGTCTCGTCGGGCCTGTGTTGCTTTGGGTCGGCGGTTGCAGCCAGTTGTCTCGGCTTCGAGTTGAGGGGTGAGCGACGACCGCCTCCCGGGTAAGTCCCTCTTTTTCTGTCTGTGGGTAGTTAGCTCCGGGGAGCCGACGGGGCTTCCCCCAGAAAACCAGCGTTGAATGTAATGAAACGCCATTTTCTGGGTGAGTCCCGGAGG